>NW_010515679.1:6172-30533 GCF_000687285.1 Phaethon lepturus
GCCGGGGGGCAGAAATCGCTGCTCGGGGACGGGCTGTCGATCACTGGGTGGTGAGCAATTGCTGTATTGGGCATCGCTTGTTCTTGTACATTCCTGTGTCGTTATCGTTATTGTTGTTATCATTGTTGTTTCTTTCTCTCTTTCTGTCCTATTAAACTGTTTTTTTCTCAACCCACGAGTTTTTTTTTTCTAATTCTCTCCCCCGTCCCACTGGGGGAGGGGGAAGTGAGCGAGCGGCTGCGTGGTGCTTAGTTGCCGCCTGGGGCTAAGCCACGACACTCTCCTAGAGCATAAGAAAAGATTGTTTTCCTTAGCTGTTAGTCCCAACTCCCACTCTGGTAGCAGATCCAGCATCTAGAGTCCTGAAGACAACCCAGGACTCTAATGGAAAGAGTATAACAAATATACCAATGACCAAAACTGTAATTCAGAAAAATAAAGATGAAATACCTCTCTCTTGCACCTACATGTCTAAAAAAATTATTTCCATCCAATTTTGCCACCACAACATACCTTCCT
Organism: Phaethon lepturus; assembly: GCF_000687285.1. Taxonomy (NCBI): domain Eukaryota; kingdom Metazoa; phylum Chordata; class Aves; order Phaethontiformes; family Phaethontidae; genus Phaethon; species Phaethon lepturus. The sequence continues at coordinate 6,692 of NW_010515679.1, forward strand.
TCCCTAGCTCCTTTTCCTTTTCTCTCACATAGTTTTAAAATAATAACCAGGAAAGAAAGGCACTCTCTACATGGGACTCTTATTGATTGATTCCAGGGTTCACCTGGTGTGATTCAGATCTCAGGATCTTGAGTGATAGAAAACACAACACTCAATCCAGCTGAAATAAAAAAAATTGACCGGGACCGGCATTATAACTGTACTCAATTCCATATTGATTCTGCCCTCCAAGGATCTTGTGCACAGAACCAAAAGAACAAGGAACTTAAATACAACAGATTACATGAAATATAGCCCAAAGTTATCTAAAAGTATGTGGTAGACTGAATCCTAACCCAAGTGAAACACTGATGGGCCCAAAGGACCAAAACCAAAGCCACTAGTGAGTGTCATTTCTTGGGAACATCTTTAAACACATTGATTAATTTTACTTCCAGCAGTTGTTTTATGTGTGTAACACCTGAAACAGTACCTTGTGCTATAATATTCACAGCTGTGACAGCAGCCTTCCCTAGTAGTAATCACATATAGCATTTCCTACAACTGAATCACAGTTTTCTACATTTGGCCCTGGCACAAAAGCCACTCATAGACACATAAACCATCCTTTAAACAGCAGACAGATCAGGAGGAGTGGGAAATGATCCCAATTCCAACTTTACTCCTGCCAGAACCTGGCTGTGTCACTTGGCCATTGAACTTGGCTGTGACGGCTGCCACCAAAGGGGGGAGACAGGTTGTGTCACCTGGTGGCCTGGAGCACTGGAGTGCAGAGCTGGGAAACCCCTTCCAGAAGCAGCAGCCATTCTCCATGGTCCCTTCTTGCACCCTATATGAAACGATACTGCCAGGCCAGTTCCCAGAGCAGGATTCCCCCTGCCCATCCCAACACAAGCGTACCTGCAAAGGGTCCTTGAAGCCATTTCTGAGAAAAAGCAGTATTCTTTCAGCCCGCCCTTCCTCTTTTCCCTTAGTAAAACTCACCTTTCTGAGTTAAAAGGGAACATGGCTTCTGGTGTAAACAGGAATCCAGCCTAACATTTCTCTGAAGGCATTCATAATCAAACAGCATAAATCATATAGTTAACCTTTTGACACAGTAGTTTTAATTAATATATTTTTAATCATACATGACAAGATATAACTGCTAATGAGTGATGACACATGCTAGAGAAAGGAGTATGGTATTGAGTCTCAGGAATTCTGTGTTAAGTGTGACTGTATTACTGACCTATGTGGATTTCAGTAACTAGCTTACATCCTCGTTCAGGAAAGCTCCCAAGTTGAAGTTTAAATATGAACATATGAGTTGCCTACAGACATTCTGAAGTAGCTTTTTGAATCAAAGCCTTTACTTCCAGGTAGCTTTGCATCTCAACCTGGACAGCAGGTAATATTTAATGTAACTGTACTCACACAAGAACAGAAGGATTATTTAAAAACTCTTTAAGGCTAGAAGATGTCACTCATAACCTCATCTTGAGATGAGTTTATTTGCTAATCTGTTCAGGTGAGTTTTTCTGCTTAAACACAGCTAAAGAAGATGGAGAAAAAAGGCTTTATTTCCATGTAATGTTATGATGTGTTTGATGGTCCAGTTCAGTAGAAGATCAACAGCATATGAAGATTTCCCCAGAGACCTTCATCGTACTGGTGTAGATCTCATCACAATTCAACACATTCATTGCCCTGGCGCTTTTCACAGATGGCTTTGACACTAGTTTTCCTCCTTGGCTTTTTTTAGCAACTGTACTTTAAAGAAAACAAGCTGGACTAACAAATCTTGTTAAGATTCTAACATAAAGCACTAAAAGGATAGAAAAAGTCTCAGTTAAGAGTGAAATGTACCATATGCCCTCCAACAACCATGCATCATGTAGAACCACCTTTGTGATTGTCTTATTTTTCCCAATAGTACATGAATGTGTGTAGAGATAAAACTTCCACTCCAAGCTGCAAATTTCTCTCTTTTCATTACTTTTTTGTCAGTTCTGAAAAATAGGTTTTTGGCATAGTTTTTTGTGAGAAATTTTATATAGATAAATAGAGGTAGGTAATTAATAGCTCCATAGACATCCTCTACTATGAACATTTTTAGTTCAAGAACGCAAAACGATTTTAATTAATGGGGCTGAATTTTTAACCTACTTGCTTTTTATAGGACTTATTAAAGATAAAAGTGATGTATGGAGAGTCACTGTCTTTGAGTGTATGTTATAACCCTTATTTGCATAATAAAAGAGACTACACATAAGCTTAATAGTAATCATAAATGTATATTAATGAAGACATTTATAGACACATGAAAATGTATACCACGTAGGGAAAAAAGTCTAAGTTATTAATGTCGACGGATTCAATACAGATGATGTTATGTATGTTAATATTATTATAAATCCTTATTGTTATTCATAGGCTTATATTAATATTGTCATTATGAATCATATTCTGTCAGTTCCCATGAGAAAATAAAAATACATGATGGCAATACATAGTGGCAAAGTGGCATTGTCATGTTTATATTAATGTCAAGTTCAAATTAAAATTAGTTCTAAAATTAGTGACAAAGACATAGTTTCACATTTTAAAATAATAACCATTTGTGTTAATGCTGCTAATAAATTGAAGTTGAAATAACCAGCTTCAGTAACTATAGATTGAATGTGTTTGTTGTCAAAGTAAATGGAAATATAAGCTTTTGAAGTTGTCATTACTGGCCAACGAATAAGGAAAATGATGTGCAGACTCTTTGCCTGTGAATGTGATGGTCCTGATTCTTTTTCCTGATGACATTTATTTTGCTCTACAGTTGGTTTATGGATTTCACTATGGTTATTTTTGATCCTTGTGCCACAAAAGCCTGGTTCAAGGCTTGATGAAGGGCATGGATGGCTCTGGCATCCAAACACGGGGTAGTCACTGGGTAGCCTAGGATTCACTGAGAAGTTCTTCACCTTCCTTCACCCCAGCTTCAGTTATGGGCTGTATGCTATGCTGAATTACCTTTGGTCCAGCCTATTGCTAGAAAAATCATGATACTTGTTTGCTTAGTTACATTTCCACTCATTTTCTTAAGAAAGCTTTAAATGAGAACTTACAGACATACTTAATTTAAGGGTTTTATTAACATAATGACTGAAATATTTTCACCTTTCTTCTCTAACACTGTGTCAGCATGGAGTTGCTTATTGCATGCATAGTACAGTCAGCATTTTTGTACTGTTTTCATGAGACAATGTGAAGTCCCTGGGGGATCTTAATCACAGACACAAGGTTAAACCTTGCACCATTTTTTCTCCTCTCTCCGTTTTGTTTTGCTTGGGCCAAAACATATGGAAAAATCTACATAGAAATAGGGGTCAGGATATTATTATTTCACAGAGGCTAAAACAGTTTTAATACACCATAACATATAGTGAGCACTGTTCATGAGAATTAGTGTTTGGCTTGAATCATGTTGCTGCTCTGAAGAGGATTTAAGAAACCCTAATAGTTGATTCTTTGGGAAATACAATAGCTACACATGGAGAGCTTTGTTTTGAAGAAGTTGAGTTGTATATAGATTCTCACGGACACATTTAATATACTTCATATAGTGAGCAGCACGTGCAAATGGACATCTGTGTACACAAATGACTTTGAACATATGTAAGAAACTATCTGTTCATTCAATCACTTAACTTTCATGTTTACTTGCCATAGATACTTCAGAATTTAAGTAGAGTTTTTCATATTAGTCTACCAATAGATCTTGTCCTTAGTTTTTTAAATATTAGGGCTTAACTAAGGATACAAACATCTATATGATGAGAAACTGTGCACAGGATGTATGTATTAAAAGTTACTTTTATCCTTTCTTCTATTCCCTCACACGTTGCCCTTCATTCAATCTATGCATTACCGGTGTCATACTGGCCTTGATAAAAGCAGAAAACTTACATAGATGGAGCAACCTTCCCCAGTTGTTATGCCACTTGGGAAGACAAATCCTACTATCATTCGCATTTATACAAACCCACTAGGTTAGTACCACCGAGCTGAACTCAGTTATTCTGCAGTCACACTGGTCAAAACCTGACTTAATCTACATGGGAAAAGATATTTCAAAGTGAAGGTTAACGAACAGTCTGCACTAGTACCTGTGTACAGATTCCATAGGCAGTAAGTGTGCAGAAAAATTTGCGAAATATGACAAGTGGAAGAAGAGAATCTAACTTTAAATTAAGCAAATTCAAAATGAGAAAAACAAATATTACATCAAATCTACCCAATCAGAACGGATAATTCTGTCTGTGAAGCCCTCATTTTGTTTCCTGTTCAGGAAAAGATGACCTCAGTAACACACAGAACCCAGTTTCAGACAAATACTTCAATGCTGTGATTTGTTTTAATATTATAAATTATCCCATTAAAATCTATTTATCAAATCAGGGAGTAAAATAACTGAGAGCGCTGTATCCTTCAGTCTCTTTTAGTAAAGCACTCTTTTTTAGCCTAGAAGCACAGAACTTTGTATGGAAGTCTTGGCAGAAAAGTAAATGGGAACTGTACTCTAAAAAAATGTTTGAGAGATGAATTTTCCACTTAATGTGCAGCATTAAAATCAAGAGCTTTCCTTCCGATATATTTTCAGACTGTTTTGATTTGTGTATGGATAACTCTCACATAAATCAGTGATGGTGCTACACTTTGATCATCTCTTTCTGATACCATTAAAACTGGAGAAAAAGATGTAGTTCCCTCCCCTCCTTTTTCTGCCCTCCCACCCTTCCTTTGGGAAGGATGAGAAACCATATCTAACTCAAGGAAAGGAATGAAACACAGACAAGCTACACAGCAATCTGCAGCTTAAGCTTCACATGAGATCAGCCTCTAAAGTGCTCCCTTTCAGAGAAGCAGCTTACCTACCTTCCATAAGTATGTGAAAGTCTGTTTCTTTTCTACTTTTTGTCAACACTTGTTTATCTCATCCTACCAAATCTCCTTGAATTGAGTTGTGTGTCTGCAAAATGAATCCGAGGCTCAAATAAGCTATTGACATTCTCTGCCCCCACCCAAGAAAAGTTTCTTTTTTCTGTTGGCAATGATCCATGACATTTAAATTCTGTCTTCCACAACAGGCTTATAGAAAACTAAAGAAAGAACTACAGTGCCAGTGAAGAAAACATAACTCTATCATTCTCATTTAAACCAACTGGCAAAGCCAGTAAGGATAACATGAATTTTCTTTACTAGCTTATTTCTTGACTTTTTACATGACTGACTTTCCAACACACTGTAGCGTGTCATTTTCAAGATCCTAGTATGAGTTGCCAGAACAACAATAATCTCCATGATGGTGAAAGAATAAGGGCCCTGAAACTATATCTGAGTTCATCAAGAATCAACCTGAAACCCCTTTTAACAAGGCTAGCAGCTGCTGTTTGATACAGAAGTGAAAAAGGTAACAAACTCCCCCATTAATCCAGGCTCTCAACTGGCTTCTGCCCGGCAATGTTCATGCCACCGCTGCTCTGGAGGGACTCCAAACCGGGCAGTCTGGCTGTCTCATGTATTTCTGCTTAGTAACTTTTAATGTCAACTCAAGGCAAAGCTTTTCTTTGATATGCAGCCTTGAGAAAGCAGCATTACCAGAAACTCCGTCTCTGGGGTCTACAGATATTCAAGCTGTAGGTAAAATAAGTCCAGACTTCTGGAAAATGCGTTTCCTTGAAAAGATGTCCCATACAATGTCACCTGATAAAACTCCTATTATTTCATGGCAGAACTCTCAGCACTTGGGTCTGCTTCCCACTGACCTTTACCTCACACTTTGCATTCCACGTTTTTCCTTTTATTCCTGATTACAAAGAAATAAACTCTTGTGACCATTTACAAACCTGATGAGGAGCATGTAACTATACCTCTCCCGCTTTCCCTGCCTTCACTATGCCCTCCCTCTTATTTTTAACTGAATATGATTCATATAATAATGAGAATGAGAAAGACATGTTAAGTGCATTCTTGTTCTCTGACGTATGTTCTCCAATGTTTTCCCCAAGCTTGCTGTAAAAATGATGGCATTCCCATGGGTAAAATACTTCCATTAAAAAAATACAATGTTTTTATATGCAGACTATATTTATTATAAACATAATATTATACTAAGTTTGGATCATTCTCAGCATTTCCTCACCCTGCTTCATAATTATATTTGTCACATATCAGCTCATCTGTTTCCATATACGATGTTTGGCTAAATAAAACAGTATGGACCTTTTGATTGTTCCTAATATTTAACTCTTTCCTCTGATTGTTGCAACCCTTTCCTTTCACTTGTTCTCCTGTATTTATTGGTCCCTCGTTGTAGGTGATAGAACTGAATGTGTGATCTGACCAGAGAGGTGCAATAACAATGCTGCTGTGCAGAATGATTGTTCCAGTGGTTTACTACACAAAACCACATTGCTTTTTATTGCCACGGCAATGCATTGCTAGCTCCTACCTAGCTATTTGCCTGCTTTCAGCCACAGATCTCTTTCAGGATGACGCGTCTCACATACTGCCTTCTCCTGGAATTTCTGGGCTTTGGAAGTATTTTGGTTCTGTTCTCTAGACAAATTGCATTTTTCTGCTTGGACATGTGTCAGAACATGTTCTTACAGGAAAAAACTTCTAGTCAGTACATCTAGGGACATAAAAATATATCCTAGAACTGGCCAGTTCTAGTTTGGTGAGATTTACCTGCTTTCTCATCATTCTGCAGAAGGAGGAAAGTACTGGGTTCCATGTCACACAGACCCAAAAATCCAAAGATGACACACGTAGCCTAGTTAGCACTCATCAGCTCCTTACACACACATGCATTTATTAGCATTTAAAAATGCTTGATATAACAGGTCTCATGTAAATTAGGAAGCATTAACTTTGCAGTTACCCTAGTCTTGAGTCCTGTCCACCTTCCAAATAACTAAAGAATTGTCAAGGGTCCAAGGAAAAAGAATTGTACCAAGAAACTTTCTGACCCCTTTCTAAATGTCATGCAAGTGATTCTGAACATAGACAAATCTCTTTTCTCTTGGTTCCTATGGAAACACCCACCTCTACTCTCAGTTATCACCATATAGCTTATTTCTCATGTCTCTAGGTATTTTCTTTCTCCGTTTCCCAAAATATTTGAATTGAATATATTTTCCATATTTACTCCTTATGTGATTTGACACTTTCTGTATCATTGATGGAAGCATTCAGCACAATTTCAAGAGAATCTTTCCCCCATCCCATGGCAAAATCTCCGTAATGTCACTAGGGAAAGGGTGGACTGTCAGGATTTCTACACAAACCTCTTCCTATTTTAGATGTGCTTCTTCCAAAGAGACTATAGATGTTCACCATTGAGGTAGACTGTAGAACGTATGCAGCCTTTCTTCAGCATCAAAATCACACATTTGCATGTAACGTTAATCAAGGTAATAACTGTAAACATCTATTTATGTGTGGGCAGAAATGTGAAATAAAGGTTGGGCAGGGAATTTTCAACCTTTTGCTTCTCTTTCTAGAGCAAAATGATACTTGTGATAGATTCAATAAATTAAAACTAATTGTACCTTTAGAAAAAACATAGTATCAGAAGAAAACATTACAGATTATGAGTGATATTACTTGCAAGCCATGAATAGATCATTTCAGTCTTGCTGCATTTCTTAGTAAAGAAAAAGGAAGGTGGCACAAGAAGAATGAAGTCCTTTTCTGAACGTCTAAGACCAAGGTCTGGAATAATATTATGCCTCATCTAGGGGAGTGAGTGTTTACATCACCTGGTGAAAAGCAAACTTTTATCTGACCTCTAGATTAATTGTGCTTCACTTCTTTAGTTATAAAAATACTTCTACCTCCCTAAAAAGGGAGCTGTTTTTAACAAGGATTGTATCACTAATAAAAATTACAGTGTGATCTCAATAATTTTACCAGCAAAATTGGGATGTTGTAAACTGATTGTAAACAGAAATGTACATCTGTGGATGAAGAGCAGGGAGAAATGTTTTAAATTAGTTCTAACGCCAAAGTCAATTCTAACACCAAGTCATTAAATTACGACTAAACAGCAGTGATGGAACTACGTATTGAAGTGTGATAAGCAAGCAAGCTAAAGAGCAAGCACTGGGCATATTTCTAAAAAAGGAAGGCCCAAGTAACCTTCAGCTACTAGGGTTTTTTGCATTCTTTGCATTCTTACTGGATGATGCACAGAGAAGATAGTAACATTTATCATTTTAAAACATGAAAGGTTTTCAGACAGGACTTGCATTTGGGGGCACGTAAGTCTCAAGGTTGTCTTTTTGCCAATGTGCTGTAACGTTATTGCAGTCAGGGTGCATTGCTGACAGTCAGAGTTCTGCAAAAATGACAGAAAATAGGGAACAGGAGTAAGCAGTTTCACTTCTTGCACACGAAATGTCAACTTAGCTGTTATCTTATGGCCTAAGTGATTAGCAGAAATACACAATCATTTCTGAAGCTGTTTACTTTATCTGCCACAGAGGCAGCCAAACTCCCAAGCTATCTGAAATCTTTTGCTTCCGATTCTCAGGGTTGCCTGCTTATATTAGAGAGGATGCTTCAATCTCTCACAGTGATTTTGCTGCCAAGTTTTTGTGTGCTGTTGTTTTATTTTCTAACTCACTTCCCTTTAAGTAATGTTCTCTCTTACCAGGAGGATGAAGTGATCAGGCATTTTTCAGTACAAAGAAGCCACCAATCAAACATTTGTTGCATAATTTAAACGTGGTGATGGAGAGACTACCAGTATAATTCCATTGTGTTGTTTACCCAGCGTATCCGGATAAAGTCCCTGAAGGCATCGTAAGCATATTAAAAAAAAAAAAAAGTTGCCTTTTCCATCTTTCTCTTTCTCTTTCTCTTACTCCCTCATTACACACTGGGCTTTCTTCCAAAATACTGGAGGTCAGCCTGAGGGGCTTTTTACAACTTAATCTTTAGAATCTGGGATCTACATTTGGGGTTTTTTCACCTAAAACAAAAAAAAAAAAAAAAAAAAGAAAGAAAAACACTTTTTTCTGGTTTAGATGTCTTTTTCTTTTTTTTTTCCTAAAGAGGAAGTTGGATTCTCAGCTCTCTTGGAAATTCCATTTTCGTTTCTTTCTTCCAAATGTGGCTGGCTTTCAAAAGGCCTTTAATTATCTAATATAAAATTCCCCAATTTGTCTGTTCAAACGTCCTATATAAAGCAGAATGTTTAAATCTGCCCCCTCTGACAGATGGTAGCTAAAGTAATATTTTATTTTCTAATTCTGAGATAATTTATTATGATAAATAAATTACTTCATTATGGTAGTAAATTACATCAGTAATTGCCGTTATATTGGCTTCAGGGCTCGTTAAAAATATATGCTTCTGTTGTAATAATGATTTTGCACTTAGATATCTTAGTATCGTGCTTTTTAAAAATATATGCTATGATTGTAATAAAAATACTGCATTTGTATATTACCTTTCACCAAGGAAGAGATTAGATAGTCTACAATATATACTTGTGATGACTTACAGAGACTCTACAGAGAATTTTAGCAGGAAAAAAAGGGGTTAATTTTCTTTAGGTGGACATGGAACAAACTCCAGTACAAGTACTCTGACCCCCTATTCTTTAAATGAAATTAGACCCAAACACCAACTGTCTTCCACCAAAAAACTGTTGGAAAATTGTATCATCAAACATTAAAGAGAAGCTTTATCTAGGGACACCATGGGAATGGTGTAAAAATAATATTCCATATTCCAGTGTTTCTCAAACCATTGTCCCTGTAAATCATAGGTCAAAGGCATCACCACACACCCTTCTTTGGAGAGCACACATTTTTCCCTTCCTTTCATAGAGGGATATGATGAAACAGGCAAAAAGTCAAACTCTAAAAATAGTATGCTATAGAAGCGAAATACATTTGCTGTGTATAGTCACATAATGATAAACTGAAAAAAGGTGCCATCCTGCAGAATGCATCTCCTGCAAGTGTGCCTCGCACTTATGAATTTTACACTGAACCAGATGCAGCTATGAGATGAAGGAAAAACGTGCACCTCCAACTTCTGAGCTTGCTGGGGGAAAGCCTTTAACAGATAGTGTACTACGTTTTGCTTCAGTAATGATAGAAGCAGAACCTGTGTGCGGGTTTAGCACCAAAGTGCCATGGTGGTATTTGTTCCAGACTTAAATGTGCATCCTACTGACTTTGATTGACAACTAAAGTCAAAGATGCCTAAGCCTTTGGTTCCCCAAGGGCCTGACCAAAAAAACTTTGATATATCTACGTTAGACAGCACAATGCCTGTTATAAAGAACCTATCCCCATAAGTATTATCCAAAATCCAGGGCTATGAGGTGCGCTCTCTCTGTAATATGAGAGAATCAAGTGCCTTAAAAGTATGATTCAAAAGCTCATACCCTCAACTCGAGAAGGAATTGACCAGCCAAACATACAAAACCAAAGGGATAAACTCCTAGTTTTCTTTCACGTTGATGCCTGTGAGCCAGGACTGTCCATCACACAAGGGGATTCAGACTTGCATTCCTCACCTCCTAACACTTTTTCTGAGGGTGAGTTTGTGGGGTGGGATGTGAGGAGTCTGTTTTGGGTGGACCAGATTTCATGTGGACATTAATTTGACATCTCCATGACATGCTATAGGGTAGTTGCTTAACTGCCTTAGCCAAAGCAGAGAACCAGAAATGAGGTGTTTTCCACAGAAGAGTGCTTGGGGCTTACACTGACCTGCAAGGCCAGATATTTTTCAGTATGCTAAGATCTAGAAAACTTTTTGAAATAACTCACTTACCTGCAGGGAGCGATGTGAGTCAGAGGAATATCTTGGTACTTTATTAGTCACCTCCTGACCAATGGACTTGACTGGAGAAGTGCCAGAAGCCATACTTTTAGTTTTGCAGAGACTACCACTATATAGGTTTGGGAGCTGGGCTGGAGGGCATCCTGGCATCATTCTCAAAGTTAAAATAGAATAGAACATAGAACACATAGAATCGTTTTGGTTGGAAAGGACCTTTAAGATCATTGAGTCCAACATGCATAAACCTGATACTGCCAAGTCCTCCAAATAAAAGTTAAGCAGCAGCAATAATGAGCAGGATACACTTGTGCATCGATGGCAGGCTAAACCAGGAGTTTTTCAGTGACCATGTGCAGTGGCTAGGCGATGTTTCCAGTCAACAAAAGTCAAGAAAAAGCACTCTACATGTCATGCTCCGCCGCTGAACAGTTCTCAAGGAACTGAGACTGCGAACTGCTGTTTCCTTACCAATTCATTCAGGATTGTTCCCCATTTTCTATCTTTAAAAGCAGCTGTGTATTCCTATTGCAAATTCTTCCCTTCCACAACCTTGCAGCTAATGGACTGATTTCTGAGCTGCCCTGGAGTTAACCATAATAAGGAGCTTAACCACAATAAGGAAGTTCATTCACAAGAGAATGTTGGGCCATCTCTAACTCAGCTGATAAAATCACTCCCCTTGCAATGACAGAAATGTCAATATGTACAGAAAGTAAGGAGAGTTGTTGGTGTTATTGAAGCATTAGCCTTGGATGCTGGGTTTTGGTAATAAGAAAATGGCTCTTTCCTTAACACTTTTAACAGTCTTAGTGGAGAAATGTATTCAACGTGACGGCATTGCCAGCAAGAAAATTGACATAACAAGGCTTTCTGGCTTTATAACCTATATTCACTTAGGTAGGTAACCTAGCTGCTAGCCTGCTGAAAATAACCTCCTTAGTGATACTCACTGGTAACTGATTTCCAATGCAAATATTTATTCCACTTGTTAGCTTCGATATATTTCCTCTTTGCTTTTGGTAGTGGTGATGGTTTTGTTTGTTGAGTTCTTTTCCTATTTTTCATTTCAAAATTCGAGACTCACCAGACCAGAGTCTCAGGTTAAAAGGAATTATGACCAGATGTCATCACATCATAATACTTCTACCTTTCTCATGTTGCCAAATTAAAAGACCTCACCTAGAAGCTGGTGGTCTAAAAGAGAGAAGATGGATCATTAGTGCTCCATATTTGCAGTTATGGAAAGGTTGGAGTTTCTTCCTCCACAGAAAAAATCAACTCGTTTAAATCATCTGTTATGAAAGAGGTTTAGCTTTGAATGAAGAAGTATTTGTTATGACTGGAATTTATAGAATCAGACCAGTGAAAGAAGAAATATGTTAGCAATACAGATTTGAACAGTTTAACGAACATCAAAATTTCCTTTACACTATTTACTTAAATAATGCATGGGCTAAAAACAACCCTAAATATTTAGAAAGAAATGGAAAAGGAGAAATATGCAGTTTGCTAAATATCTGAATGTGAAACTGTGATTCCTAAACTATGATTTTCAAGTTCCATGTGCCACTGAGCCATCAGTATGCATACAGTGCTGCTCTCCACCGGGTCTTACAGGAGATATCCTTACAGGAGCTCTTCAATACAGCCAGTCTTCTGAGGGAAAATTTTAAGGGAATCATCTCCCATTCATTTTTCATTCCTTGGATTTTCTAATAGGTAACAGTTTCACGATACGGATATTTGTCTGTTAGGAACCTGATGGAGATTACTAAGCTTTCATGTACATCACGTAGTTCAAGGCACGGATTTATTTCCTGACATTTCTGATAGTTAAAAGGTGCTAAAGCATAAGGTGAAGTTTTAATGAGATAGACCTGTACTCAAGTGTTCTCTATGAAATACCCTTCTCTTCTTGTTCTGTGTAGTTATGGTTAACTTTGAATTCTCTTCAAGGTCCAGGTATTTCTGATCAAATTTGGAAAAGAGATTGACAGGCACTACTGAGTTTATTATTAATATTATTCTCTTGTTTGAATCTGATGCTGGTTTTCTGGGGACCATTTTTCCCCAGATTTTTTGAAGTGTTGACATGAAAAAAAAAAAAGTAGACAAGTCTTTCTTAAGCTGCTGTAGATATAAATGTCCAGCCAATACATCAAGGACACCTAAAGCATATTCTGTAAAATGTGTTAGGTAAAAAATACCTAAAGGGTTTTGTTTTTATGTTTAACATTCTGAGTTGGTGCACTAACTGGTAAAGCAGTTGATGGTTGATGTGAGAAGTAACTCCGGCACACGTTGTTGTAAATGTCAATATCACTGAAAGACATAAGAGCATGAAGGAGCATCCAATTTCTGCTTTATAAATAAATAAACTCCACTGACACTGTAGGAGGAAAGTACTAGAAGAAATTTGGCCTTCCCAGTATCCCTCCTCTGTCATGTATACACTGATCCATTTCTGTGAGACCACAAGACCAGGCGGACCATTCAAAACAGAAAATTTCCATCAGCTGTGATTCTAAATGGCTTAGATGTTCTTGAAAAATTCTGCTACAAGCCTTGTCTTATTTTAAAATTAAAACCCTGCTCGTCTATCTTTGAAACTGAGATAAAGGCCGATACGACTTATTAGGCACCTCTGGCCTGAAAAATATACCTCCGTAGAAAACAAGATAGGTTTTGTAATCTGTTGCACCTTATGAAAATTTTTTATTTCTCTAATTTTCAAAAAAAATGAACATTCTTTTTATAAAAAAAGCCTTTAGTAATGCAGGAAATTATTCCTGTAATCTAAACTAGAGGTCAGATTCTCAACTAATGTAAAGATTTTTAGCTCTATCAGATTCAAAGTAGCTAGCCAATGTACACCAACTATGGACCCAGTAAAGCTCTATGTTAATCCTCATTCTATTTAGTGAAATGAAAGGATGAAGATATTACGTAGCCAGACTGTTCCTTCCTACTATTGTCAAAATCATATTGATGCTCGCAATACCAGTCTGAACAACCAACTTAACAAAGAGGAGAGAATTGTGGAAGCCAAGTACATACATGCCTTGCAGGCTTGTCTCAGAGAAGGTGGCAATTTCCTCTTGCCCTTTTTCAGTATTCTTTATACATAGCTTTAGGAAAAGTTATAATATTCCCAGAGACATAGAAAAGATCCAGCTAGTCTTACTTACTCAGAACTGAAAGCTTTAAAGGTTAGTCTTAAGGGACTTTATTACACTGCAGGTCAATAATGCCTAGTAACCTTTGCCATGTCTCCTGAGGGTGAACACACATTTTATGATACCCCATTCTGCTACAGATGAAAGTCTTCGGAAAGGCTGGCTTAAGGTTAGGAACCGTATGGAAAAATCCCCCAGAGGAAGCTCTGTGAGGAGACTGAGCACATGTGGAGCAGCAGCACGTTTGCCTCCCCTGCCCCTCACTCTGATATCACTCGTTCTTCGAAGAAAAAGTACTAATGGGATTCTTGGCTCTAACAGAAGTCGATAAAATATTTTAGAACCATGCTTCCAAGACCAGAAATTTTAAAAGGAAGCATTTTGAATCTAGCTGTACAATGTGTTTCAAAGCATGTTAAAGTAAAGACTGGGCGAGGGGTTTGTTTGGGGTGGTGACACTGGTTTACGGTTTGTTTGTTGGTTTTAAGATCTGTTCAATTTAAGATTGACTGTGCTCTTCTCCACTTACAAGCTGAAGTTTCTGCTCATTCCTTTTTTCAATTTCTCAGCTAAACATAAAAATTATTCCAGCAAATTTTCAGTAGAGAATCATTTCAATTTTCTAATGCATTTGTTTCAACAATCGTGGCCTTTATCTTAACCTCCTGAATTAGAACAAGCATACTAGATTTTGCTTCAGTGACAGGCTATAGTGTGATAAACTCAGTTTTTAAGTTACAGTCTATCAGATTACAGTAGTGAGATTAAACATTGCCATTTGACTTATTTGAACAATCATAACTAAAGGAAATACTTGAAACCTAGAATTTACAGCTATAGTGTTTTGTGCTTACGTTTGCCTCCTTACTTACTGTGCATTTTGGCAAATCAAGAGGTCACCTTTCTTTTTCAGTTAAAAATGATTCTATGATGTTGAAAATTAGAAAGGAGTTTTAAACACAAAGGAAAAAAAAAATTCCGTGTTCCCTCAGAAATCTGTAGAAAATCAAGGTATTTCAATTAACATCCTGTGCCTTCTGCTTATAGCACAAGACTGGCTGCAAAATTAAGTTCCCTATGCGAGCTGCATTTCTTAAATTCTAGAATACTTGGGTCATTGGTCCATTGTCATTGATACAAACTGGAAAAATTAGCAGAGAAAATCGTGTCTTCAGCTGACATAAATAAACTGTACTCAGCTGAAGTCTGTTGTTCTGTGCCAACCTGAACAAGCTACAAATCTGGTCCTTTAATGTGTAGGAGGAAAAGTTCAATAGTGCAAGATGTTCATATTGCAACAAACCTTTCTGTTTTGGCTGCAAGAAATCTGTTTTGGAACCAGCTCGGCTCCAACTTTCTGTTCTGGCCCCAAAGTGCACTGCACTCCCAAAGTAAAGAGCTGAAAAATAGTTAATCACTTTAAAGGAGCACGACTGCCATGTTTTTTGCTTTCGTTTTGTATTTACTTTGGTTTTATCCCATCTACATCCCCTGCCTACAGCTTCGCTTTCAAATTTGGAAGAGGTCCAAAATCCAATCTATCTTTCTTTTATTATGCATTTGCGATGTCCACTTCTTTCTTTGTCTGGTAAATAAGGTGTAGCTTTCATGCTTTCTCTAGAACCAAGAGAAATCCTTGTCAGACTTTTAGAAATTAACACATTGAGGAGCATACCTGGAAAACATGCACATTAGAAGCAAATACAAGTTGATGTAGTGTTACGTTTTCTTGTCCAACTTTCAAGGAGTGACAATTTGCTGTTAACAACATGTGTATTTTCCATTAGGATTGATTACTCTTATAAATACATTTTTAGGCTTACACATGCACATTTGGGTTTTCCAGGCTGCTGAGCATTGAATCAGGACTACCACATCTCAAGCGCTGAGTGCATGGCACCTAACTGGCTCTCCTCCACGTACCCCTGGGTGTAGGGATACACCTTATCCAGATCTTTGCCAAACACTACCGGGCATCCCCTGCTCTTCACACCACACACCAGATGCCACCTACAAGCCCCATTTTCAAAAGAGCCACCCTGTGTGGCTCACTCCCCAGGTGCAGCCTGACACCACAGCCACTGCAGGTAGAGTATCACACACCAAAAATCAGAAAGTCGGGTTTCTTCTTTCATGGCTCAGTGGGACATAAGTAGGCTCAGCACTTCAGAAAAGCAGGCCGCTTATTTAATCACTTAAATGTGGATTTAGGTTCCTATTGTTGAGAAGAATCTAGGCCACAGCATATGGGCCATTTTCACTGGGACACCCTGGCTGCTTTTTCATTGCTCTAGCAAAAAAAACAGCCATAAATCTGGCTGAGTTTATGGCTGTTTTGCATTACTAGAGCAGCAGAAAGAGACCAGAGGACACTAGTGAACCTGTCCATATATATCAAATGACTTGACATTGTCCTTTTTAACTGTTGGATTTTTCAGAGAAATAAATCCATACCTTTTAATGTGTGTTGCGTAATGGACAAGGACAGTTAAAGAGCAGATTTCTCTGTTTTCTTGGTCTTTCCACTGCTGAACTCCTAAATTTTCTAGGAAGAATATATTTTCCCTTCATTTAAACAGAGCTACCCATCTTAAACTTCTGGTTCCAAAGTGTTGCCAGTATATAAATGATACCACCTTTAAGTTCTTGTTATGAATAGATAGCACAATATACACTTTCATCATCGCCAGTCGAAGAGCACATAGGCTGTAACACCCTGTACTTTTTCAGCATCAGAAAAGGTGGCTGCATAAGTGAAGCTATTACAAAGCCTTCTGTGATGGAGATGATAAACCAGGTCTGTCATACAGCTGAGGGTTTAGTAAGCTATACTTATTGTCCTTTCTATGATGAAGGGTGTTCATACACACTTACATGGTCTATCTATACATATGGGGTCACATTCTGAGAAATAGTCCATCCTTTTGCATTTGCTTAACCATCTCTCCATCAGTCATTTGCAACCATTTAACTATACCTATTTACTCTGCTCACGCAGGGAAGTCTGATTTGACAAGTACATTCGTTGTACACACAAAGATTTCAGATAAAAACTTTTAATCTGAACAGACCTTTACCTTATTGTACATCACAAATGGCAGACAGCCCTGCCATCGAACATGTCAATTCAATAGTTAGAAACTGGTTAGGAAGTAAGCCAAGTCACAGAGCTATACATTGAAATGCAATAGATGTAGTCTGACTACATAATAGGTATATTCTGTGCTGGGAACAGTCACTTCACAGTTACTTCATTTTCCACTTTGAGGCAACCCTTCCCTAAAGACTATTTCAGTGCAAATATATTCACAATAGAAGAAGGCATAATAAATAATAAGTATAGTAAATCACATATAAAACATAAATATAACAAACTCTATTATTTTCTGGAAATGTATTTCTCGTTGCAATATACTGTCGGAGGCATTAAAGAGCTAAAAATCTATTTATGCTAATTATTTCTGTCACTAGCAGGGAAGACAGCTGGGAATTGTCACAAACGTAGATATAGCCTGTGTTTTCTCCCCTAACAAAACCATGCAATGGCCTTCCCACAGGGGCCAGTACGTGAGTCACCACGACTGCTAACAGCAGCCAGAATGTACGCTGTATGAAAATGTCTGTATGTATTTAGCTTCAAATCAGAACTGGCGCAGTTGCTGCTGTTGCATATGGGATATTTCCACTTGTTTTTACACCGAATCTGAGAATTTGACTATATTGCAGGCATCAGAATCAACCAAGTTTTTACTGCATCAAAAAAAGTCAGGGTGCAAGCATGATAGTGTCACTTTTTGATAATACCTCTACAGCTTTCTGTCCTACTTTTGCAGTTTTCCTTCAGCTAAGATTTGCTGAACGTCCTTAAGCATACTTCAATTTTCATTCTCTTTTAAGCCCAGACAGCTCTTTCTTTGCAGCTGAAAGAGGCATTGGTGTGAAAATATTTACAACTCCCTCAGTTGCTGTGATAGTTTAGAGCAGCTTTTTCTCGGGTCATCCACCACTGACCAAAGAGCTGAAGTCAACACAAAAATCTTCCTTTTATTCATGTTTCTTCTCCTGGCCATGCCTGTGATGTGTCTTCTCTACCAAAGGCAGCAATAGCTCCCTGTGTAGGACATGGGAATCCACCAAGGGAAGTCAGAAAAAAATATTTACTCAAAGCAGACAATTGGAAATGTGTGACTTTCAGTATCAACACATAGCAAACAAATTTCTGGGTAACCAGCAAGCGCTGATATAAATGACTTAGTGCTGTGTGCCAGCCACACCAGACACTAGTGACAGGTAGTCTATGCTGGCCATAAATATCTGTTTAGTGTTCAGTACTGCCAGGTGACAGGATTTGGGACTGAACTCTGATCCATTTCTAAAATTCTCATGAGGCAGAGCTAGAACAAAAGGGCATTTATTAATATAAAAGTAGTATTCATGGGTTGCACCAGAACCCCTTCATTTATTCAAACATAAAACTAGAAACAGTTCCTTCCCCACAGATACAGTAAATCATGGTCTTGATTTACAGCACATCTGCAGTGAGTGCCCATGTGCCTGTTTTGTCCCACTGTAAATGTGAAGTTCAGAAGGAAAAGGAGGGAGAGATGCATCCTACAATTAGCTATATATTTCAGTATTGACTGTATGATAACCTTCTTCACCTTGAATAATACTTTATTGTTCAAATAAAACTCCTGGAATACAAATACATAGCTATAATTTGGAGAGAGAGAGAGAGACACAGTGTGTACGTGAGCCAGCCTAGCCCAGTTGGAACATTATACTGCACAGGGGAAAAAACTGTACTAGCTATAATTCCACGAGCTGTTTTGAAGATATCCTTGCTATTTTGAGAACTTAGCTATTAATAGCTATATGTATATTTAATAATACGCTGCTGTTAGCATATGTTAAAAAATCCAAGTCGTCTTTTTGACAGTAAAATTGACATAAATTTACTTGTTCAACTTTTGTGGGGAAGGCTGAGGGCTGAAATAGCAGCGTTGTCACAGGTTCAATCCCTTCCAGTGTGTGCCTGCTAGCTAGTGCTGCCGATCATCAGCTGAAATTCTGGAGACTGGTTGAACGGTGAATTGGATTTCTCCTTTGCTGTCTTTCCCAATCATATGAGTTGCATCAGTAGACATATCCTGGGTAAGGGATTTGCCATTACAAATCCACCAAAAAGAAACTGCTGATAAAAAAATCTCAGAATGCCTTGTTGTCAACACAAATCCACATTTTTTGAGGGAAATATTAATTTGGGCTTTGAACATTTTAGTTTTAATCTACGTAGGTTTTTAATTGTTTTCCCATTATTTTGTAACACGGCAATTTCAATGCATGGTGGGAAAATTATTATATCAAAGTGTAATAATAATATTATATTGTTGTGCAATATTTTTAAATACTCTATTTATGGTTTTATTGATTAAGTTTTTACATAGTTCTGATATTGATTAAAACCTCTTTACCGAATCAAAACACCCTCAGTTTCTTAATTTGGCTTAAAGTTTGTGACTGCACACATAATTCCAAATTTAAAGGAGATTTTTAGGAATGAGATGAGTATCCATTAATTTTATGGGCACATGTCATGGTTTAGCCCCAGCCGGCAACTAAGCCCCACGCAGCCGCTGGGTCACTCGGGACAGGGGAGAGAATCGGAAGAGTAAAAGTGAGGAAACTCATGGTTTGAGATAAAGACAGTTTAATAGGTAAAGCAAAAGCTGTGCATGCAAGCAAAGCAAAACAAGGAATCCATTCACCACTCCCCATGGGCAGGCAGGTGTTCAGCCATCTCCAGGGAAGCAGGGCTCCATCACGCGTAATGGTTTCTTGGGAAGACAGACGCCATCACTCCGAACGTCCCTCCAGCCCTTCCTTCTTCTTCATCCCAGCTTTATATACTGGGCATGACGTCATATGGTATGCAATATCTCTTTGGCCAGCCTGGGTCAGCTGTCCTGGCTGTGTCCCCTCCCAGCTCCCCGTGCACCCCCAGCCTGCTCGCTGGCAGGCCAGCACGAGAAGCTGGACTGTCCTTGACTGCTCAGCAACAACTCAAAACATCAGCACGTTATCAACATTTTCTCATCCCAAATCCAAAACACAGCCTCACACTAGCTTCTGTGAAGAGAATTAACTCTACCCTGGCTGAAACTAGGACATTATATCAAGTGGAAAAAATATTGAATATTTTGAATAAATTAAATTATTTTTTTCTTCCCTTTTTCTGCTTAGAATGGAGATTTAGTTATAAAATAATTATACATTTTAATATAGTTTCTGTTACAATCCCAGCCTTGGTATAATACGTACAAAATACCCATTACACTACGGCTTTAATTTTATGTAAACTGTCTGTATTTTCCAGCTCTGGTTTGATATGTGATGACCACTGCTGGGACATGTTGCCTAAAGGAAAATGCATTTCCAAACAAAATCATCAGAAATTAGCCTGATAAGAAATGGTACATGAAAAGATAATGTTGGAGGAGACCTGGCCTCTTTGTGACAAATTCAGCTGTTGAAACATCTTGATTAAATGTGATTCAGTGAAGCAATCCACAACCTTGTTCTTAAACAGTTATTATTATATGTGACCCCCAATATATGTATAATGGCTCTATTTTTTCCTCAAGAAAAGTTAGCCTATTCGCAGCAAAACATATACCTGAATACCTCTAATTAGAAGGCATGTCTCTGTTTTTAACACCAACAGTCACCCTCTTGCACAACGCGTGGGAGTTGACCCACCCTGAAACATGTGGGTGGCAGCACAAACAGATGTTAACATTAAACTCGGACACCGTTGTTCCGAATGTTTGAAATGCTAAAAGCTACTTTTAGTTTTCTCCTTCACATCTACAGATATTAAATGTCTCCTATGTGCCAATGTTAATAATATGTATGTTTCCTAATCATTTGATGTGTTCATAGAGTTAACTGTCCTTACCCGCTGTTCTGTTGCAGTCGTGATGGTCAAATGGTATGAAAGTGAGCGGCTTTGTAGCTTTTATTAGACTAACCGACTTTGTGAGAAAGCTTTGGAGAACATAAACCTTCTTTAGGTTGTTTTCATCCAAATTAAGCATTGTATTGACAACTTGAACATTTTGAATGGATGTTAGCTAATTAACTAACTACTGTGGCAGTGAGTCGACGACAACCTCTCTGTTTCCTTGAACAAAGAAACTTAAAAAGACCCCAAGCACAGCTTATTGCATAGAAGAAATGTCTGCATCATTTCTAAGTCATCCATCACACAGGCATCTGAATGCTAGCCACAGTTCAGCTGGCTACCTACAGAATGTGAAAGACTGTGATTATACTCATTCTTTAACAGGAACCTTGTTTATTAATATGAGGTTTTTTAAATGCCGCTCCACAAGTTAAAAGCTTTATGCACAATAAAATACAATACATTTTTCTGCACTGGGTTTCAAGACATATTATTCAGCACTTAGCTAAAATAGCTTTATTTTTTCTTCAATGAATGTCTTATTCTCTGTGACTCCAGATTTCTGTTTATTGGGGAAGATGAGGAAATTATGGCAAATCATAAGATACCTTAATGCTACCTCATGAAACTATTTAACAGTACTTTCCCTGCTACATGGACCTTAGAAAAAGAAAAATTATCTGTTCCACTGGCAAAATCTTGGACAACACTCAGCTTAATACTGAGCAATGTCATTCTTGCTTTATTTTCTTTTCTGTACATTTTTAGTTTTTGAATTTATGATAATCAGCTGTTTCTTCTTTATATTTGTGTTCGGGTTTTGTAAATGGTAGTGTTTTGGAGCACTGACGTTCAAAACCGAAGGGTGCCAGACCCAAATCCCACACTATGTGGTAGTATGGAAGATTATCTTCCACATTACAGTGATTAAATTAGGCCAGAAAGTACCACAGCTCCTGATGTGCATGTGGTAATACTTTGAAAGGACAAGACAGTTCCCAACAGCTTCAAAATTGTCCAGCACAGAGTAGCTGCTGTGTGGGCTTTTATCCTCCTCCAGATAACGTCAAGCATATCTACTGCTGTGTGCATTCTGCAGCCTTGATAAGAGGAAGAAGAAAACTTTTCAGGACTACAAGACACAGTTAAAACTAGAGACTTCTCTATATCCACTGGCAGATATTGGGGATTAAAATAGCATAACACCAAGGTATTTTGTTAGTTTTATAGCTACTGAGGCCATAAATGCACTTGGGTTTTATTTTTCTGGGTGTTCCTACTAAAAAAGACTATGCAGTCATAATACATTTAATAATTACAGTAGTCTCAAACAATATGAAACACAACCATAGTATACAGTGACCTTAGCGATAGGTCAGATAATTACTGTGCAGTGCCAGAGAAAACTTCAAGCAGTAAAAGCTGTTGCTGGTTTTGCTCTTAGTGGTGATAATGCAACGTGTTTAAGTTATGTAATAGATTTATATGTCAAATTAATCTTTTCCTCAGCATAATCCTAGGAAAGCACCTTTGTTTCTAGGTACTCTATAAGGTACATCCCTCTGTGAATCATCAGTCTATGTTATTATTAGTCTTCTGTGTTAACTGTGTAACATTATGGAAGGTGACTTAATTAAAGTGACCTGAAGTACTGCAATATGTTTCATGAGCTTGAAAACACCATTGAAGGCAGAGGAAGGAAACAAAAATCCTGCAAATGCCCACCTATACTTTATTTTACTTTTGCTTTGCTTTGTTTTGTTTTTAACATAGTTTTCTTCTAAGCAGAAGAAGGTTCTTTGGCAATACTGTTGATGCAGAACATGTATTACGTATTGTCAAATTAAACACACATGTAGTGAGTGCAGCAGGAAAAGAACTATCCATATTCAGAGGCTAAAATCCACCACGGACTTTTCTTGTGCCCAAGGTTTTGTCTTGATTGTATGTTTTCTTTGGCAATGAAGGCAACTTAAGAAGTTCCTATGTTCCAAACAGTCCTCCCACCAGTTATTTCTGTTACAGGTATAGCTGCTTGAAGAGTTTTAAAAAGTTTGGGGAGATTATTTATTGTTGTTTTGGCAGGCTTTTTAACCTGCAAGACTTCAGGTACCTGGCTGAGAGCCGAGCATCCCAGCCTGCCGTAGCACGGCTTAGTGCAGCAGAGGTTGAACGTAGAAGTGGGAATGAACAGGAATGGTGAGGGGAAGGAAGGAGCTCAGCTGAATAACATAAACATGTAGTTACACCAGGAGTTTATAGCCCCATTTTTGGCATCCAGTGCTTGGCCCTGAGGGCACCATCAGGCTCTGCAAGCTCCCCCCACCCAGTGGCTGTCTGCCTGCCCTCAGAGCCAGTGCCGTCATGGCACAGCCACCCTGGGACCTGGGACCAGGACACTGCGAGAGGGCTCTGCACAAAGAGCTGGGAGAAGCCTCACTGGTTTACGTCCCTCCCCTTTTGCTCCAGAGCTGCATTTACACTCAGTTCCTTGCCTGAATTACCTGGCAATGTGTCTGTGCTGGCCATGCACCTCAGTGATCCTGACCTTGACTTGATTACCAAGATTGTCCTCGGACATCCCATCGGGGCAAGCTTGTCCTCAGACCTGCATGGTGATCTGGGCCGTGGCTGACCCTGGTACTATCACCAGACCTGCTCTGCTCTTCTTGCTGGCGTACCGTGGGGCTGTGTCCTGTGTGGATGAGGGCACTGCCCTGCCAGCCATGTTGTCACCCCCGTTTCCAGCTCTCTACACCCCAGAGCACAGCCAGCCCTGCTGTTCCCTGTGTGCTGTTTATATGGCCTCCTCTTCCAGGAACTAAGGCAACTAAGTGCCGGGTCCTGCACTTTGGTCACAACA
>NW_010515680.1:0-232 GCF_000687285.1 Phaethon lepturus
CCCTCCTCAGCACCCCCCTCCCTGGCTCTCCGGGACAGCCCCAGTCCTCCCCCCGAGCTTCCAGTACCCAGGCTGGTGCAAAACATGTCACGCTACACCCCAGGGACGCCACGGAGGACTCTGCAAGCCCTTCGATCACAGCATCGCCTGCCACGGACAACGCTTTTGGAGGTGAGCTTTGCTGCCCACGAGTTTGTTTTACAGGTTTCAAAAGCCTTTCTAGAGCTTTTTC
>NW_010515680.1:669-3382 GCF_000687285.1 Phaethon lepturus
CTACTCCACATGAACTTATTGAAAACCTCGGTGTTGGCGAGTCCTTATGCTGTGCCCGGGGCTTGCCAGGAGCAAACGCATCTCCAGGGTTCTCACGTTGACACGTCCCTTCCCTCTGTCACAGCTGCTGGGAGCAGCATCAGGGCTGCAGGAGACCTGAGTTCCGGTACCCGAACGGCAGCACCCGGCTCCGCGGCTCGGCCCCTGGCCTCCGTGCCCTCCTCGCCTCGGTGTTGGCGAGTCCTTATGCTGTGCCCGGGGCTTGCCAGGAGCAAACGCATCTCCAGGGTTCTCACGTTGACACGTCCCTTCCCTCTGTCACAGCTGCTGGGAGCAGCATCAGGGCTGCAGGAGACCTGAGTTCCGGTACCCGAACGGCAGCACCCGGCTCCGCGGCTCGGCCCCTGGCCTCCGTGCCCTCCTCGGTGGCCCCAGCGCGGGGACGTTTCCCCGGGCTCTCCACGGAGCGCCGGCTCGCTCCTTCTCGCCCGCCTTCAGAAGGCGCTGCCACGGGTGAGCTTGGCGTGTCTATGATTTGTTGTTTTACCCTGTTTTGCGCTTCCTTAAGCATTTTTCCCTGTTAAGCCCTGGAATGTGTAGTGAGCTGCAGGCTCATATGGGAACGTGGTTGCGCTCAGGTTTCCCCTCTTTGCTGTTTGATGCTGTGGTCAAGCCACAAAAAAATACTAAGAGAGCCTGGGCCGATTTAAACCAGTTTTAGAGCAAAAGCGGGGTTTAAAGGCAAGTCCCAGCAGTCCTTGTCCCATGAGGTTTCCTGCTGGCCGAGCCGCCCCGGCTCTCGTGAAGCCGTGCTGTCCTGGCAGCGAGCCCCGGGTTTTGTGCAAGGTCTTCCTGCGGCGAGGGGATTCATGCCTTTCCAAAAGAGCACTTTGTCCAGATTGAAAACTTCCTACGCTTAATATCCGTATGTCCGCTGTAAGCATCTGGGAAGAAAATGGATCCATCTGTTTATAATTTCGTACATATAAATCCAGGGCTTTTTTGTGTGCCGTAGCCATTGGAAGCAGCTACCAGCCATCCAGCATCTCAGCCACGGAGAGGAGAGTTTCGCATTTCCCCACCACCAGCTCCTCCGTTTCCACAACAGCCACCAAGGGTGAAGGGAGGACGCTCAGGTCTCTGACAGCCGGCACGAGGCTGGCCGATGCAGCAGAGTTTTCCACCTCTGGTACCGAAATCACCAGCTCTTCAGACCAGACCCGGTCCCCTGGGATGTCTCTGGGAAGCCGGGGCGGTGGTGGCCGAGGTGCCACAGACCCATTGCTCATGGGCTCGCCGTCTGCTTCGGAAAGTGCTTCCACGAGTAAGTTTTGATAGCTATAGCTGTATAACCGAGGCTGGCCGATGCAGCAGAGTTTTCCACCTCTGGTACCGAAATCACCAGCTCTTCAGACCAGACCCGGTCCCCTGGGATGTCTCTGGGAAGCCGGGGCGGTGGTGGCCGAGGTGCCACAGACCCATTGCTCATGGGCTCGCCGTCTGCTTCGGAAAGTGCTTCCACGAGTAAGTTTTGATAGCTATAGCTGTATAACTCAGAACATTATTTAAAGACTCTTTATAAACAAAATACATCCTTTTTATTTTAAAGAAAGGAGGAATAATATTGTATTTGGCACATTCTGTACGTTTAAAAACATTTCACAGAAATGAAAGTATGGATAAATATTATTCTTGTTGGAAGAGGAGGGTAGATTTTCCTTGCAAAATTTTCAGTTGAATTTTGCAAGCAATAACTTCAGGAGTTCCTATATAGAGAGACTATTTTTTTCTCTGTCTTAATGAGTTCCCAGTATTAAATATTTCCGTACTGAATATTCACACGTGCATTGTCTGTCTACTGATAATGGGACGGAGCTTACCCAGCTGTTTTCATTTATATGTGTGCAGTTTTATGTTTCTTTTCTCCTTTTTTTAGCCTTTAGCTGCAGTT
Organism: Phaethon lepturus; assembly: GCF_000687285.1. NCBI lineage: Eukaryota > Metazoa > Chordata > Aves > Phaethontiformes > Phaethontidae > Phaethon > Phaethon lepturus. Next base: position 2,621 of record NW_010515680.1, read on the forward strand.
ACGAACCCAAGAGCATCCCAGCTGCGGAAGAGGTGACGCTGCACTCGGACGCCCGCGGTGCTGACATGCCCAGCGTGGCAGCGGGGTCCCCCACAAACGGCTGCACAGCTGGGGTGGCAAGGGGCTCTGCCACCAGCACCGACCCCACCAGCTTTTTGGGGGGCACCTCCTCCTCCTCGGGGGCTGGGGCACACCATCCTAATGGCTCACAGGAAGCCACCCATCTCCCAGTGCCTTCCGGGGAACCCTTGCTCACAGGCTCCCTCCCTGCCTCTGAAAGCACTGTCAGAGGTAAATTTGTTAGTCTGAAAGTTGGCTGCTTTGGGGCTGGATGAGATTTTGCATCCCTGTGCTGGTTTTCTTTAGATACGGCCACCAGTTGCTATCGGATACATGGATATTTTTATTACTGGCCGCACTGGGCTGGCAGCGGGGCTAGTGGGAAGGGTGGGATTAGATCTCCCAGCTTTTGGGAGAAAAAGCGAAAAACATCAGTGTCCTCACTGCTGATGAAACTCCCATGCTGGGAAAAGCGGCCGTCGGTTAGAAATACGTCCCCAGCGCTGCCAGCTGGGAGAGCCCCGGGGCAGCACGGCTGCTAAACACGGGGTGAGTCAGGCTGGGTCAGGTGCCAGGCTGGGGTGCCAGGATATTTGTGAGCCTGTGGCCGGCTCTGCGTGGCCCTGGGTGCCGTGGGGAGGGTCTCGGCCCCACGGCCGTGCCGTCAGACCGGCACGGCTGAAACGGCAGGGTGGGCCCCCG
>NW_010515680.1:3413-5638 GCF_000687285.1 Phaethon lepturus
GCTAGAAAACCTAAACTGGGCCTCTTTTAGCTCATCCTCTGGATTTGGTTTGAAGTGAGAGGGGTATACTGATTTAAACAGGCTCGAAGGCAGCTTAAATGCATAAATCAGGTGTTGTGCACAGCCTATAGTTAAAAAACAGGGGTTTAATTTGAGATGTTCATGGCTTTTTGTAAGCCACATATGCTTGAGCGTAAGGGATTCGCCTTTTCCCAGAACAGCGCCTTTTCCAGCTTGAGAACTTGGCCTCTTCAACTTCTCAACGAACGGTAGAGAGACGGACGCTGTACAAACAATCCCTCAAATTTATAGCTCTATATGCATAAATCAAACCTGGTTTTATTGCATTTTATTGCATCTTAGGTGTCAGAAGCAGCCACCGACCCGTTAACAGCTCAAGGACAGAGGAAAAACCCCTTGCTTCCTCTCCCACCAGCATTTTCATTTCAGCCACGGCCACGGGCAGCGGTGGGAGGCCCCCGAGGTCTGCCACAGGCAGCAGCCGGTGGGCAGCAGAAGTCTCCACGTCCAGCAGCGGCACGTACAGGACGCTGGGCACGATCCCATCCTCGTCCGCATCTTCTGCGATAGAGACCTACGGAGCTCATGGGTCCAGAGAAATCACGGATTTCACGGAGCGGGTGGCAGACCCTTCGCTAACACGCTCTCACTCTCCTTCAGAAGGTTCTTCCCCAGGTGAGCTCAAGTTAGAAATGAAATACTGATTTTCTTGTCAGTAAAAGGAGGACTGTTACATCTGACACTTGCCTGACCGTTTTTCTGCTATGCAGAATATATTGTTTGGAAGGATGCAGTGTCGTTTTGTGTCTGAAATATTTCAGCTCTTGCTTGACCAAAAAATGTGGTTTGGGTTTTTTACAGATAGGACACACATGTGGAAAGTTTCATTATGCCAAGAAAAATAATAAACTTTCAAATCACGATTCTTTTTTTACTATCTCCAGTTGCCATCTCCATTTTATAGGCAAGAGAACTAAGCAAGTAAGGATTAGATCATGTCCCTGCAGTCCCAGGGACCGGACTGCAGTTCCTGCCCTCTGTCCTACCCCTTGGACCATGCTGCTTCCCAGAAATTGAACCAGCTCAACAATTTTAAGGCAACTTTGAACGTGGTCTCTGAGGTCCTTCGCGCCGCTGTTTGGTCCCAGGCCCCGCTGCGGTGCTAACGGGGTCTGATGCCCCTGATCCCATTTCTTCAGAACTCTTCTCTAAGACCTTCACGTTGCTCAGCGTTGTGCCTTGTCTGAACTGATTTCCAGGCTTTTCTGGGTTGTTACAGCATTTGTTTGTTCTAGCAGCATGGAGTGCACTCAGGCACATAATGGTGAAATCAAATGCACAGCATTAGTAGTTCATTATACAATAGCACTTTTCTCAGCATCAAACCATGTTTTTGGAAGACAGATTTCTGTGGGAAGGATTTACATCTTTGGAAATTTCTTATTTTCTCAGGATTGACATCTTCTCATATTTTCTATTTGTGTGTGTACTTGCTGCCTCTGGGTGTTACTGGAAGAAAACTCGTCTATTTATAGTTTCACGTGTGTAAAAATGTAAATTGTTTCTTTATCACGTCTTAGCTACTGGAAGCAGCCACGTGTCATTCAGCATCCTGTTCACAGAGGGAAGAACCGATTTCCCTACCACCAGTACCACCGTGTCCACCACAGCCACCAAGAGCGGAGGGAGGACGTTAAGGTCTCTGACAGCCAACACCAGACTGGCCCAAACAACAGAGGTTTCCTCCACTGGCACCAAAACCATCAGCTCTGCAGACCATACCCAGTCCTCTTTGGGAGCCCAGGGTGGTGGTGGCAGGGCTGCCACCGTGTCATCCATGGACCCGTTGCTCACAGGCTCGCCGTCTGCTTCGGCAAGCGCGTCCCCAGGTGAGCTCTGACCGTCCCCGTGGGGCTTCGTCCAGCATCCGCTCTGTCTGGAGGGGTGAGGGCACGCTAGCAGGTGCCGGACAACGGCATTCGGCATTATGGAGGAAAATTTAAACTTCCAGAGAAAAATGCATTAGCTGTTTTTTTTGCATTTAGCCAGCAGAAAAACCCAGCCTTACTGCAAGGGCCTGGCCCCGAGATCTGGTGTGTTTTCTGCGATTTCAGGACTGCCCTGTGTATACAAGCGGGAGGCAGCACCCGCCATTCCTGACTCCCGCCCTGGGGTGCAAATGCAGTATTTACCGATCCCGTATA
>NW_010515680.1:6051-26134 GCF_000687285.1 Phaethon lepturus
CCCAGCTCAGTGATAGCCACCAGTGCTGGGGAGAGGAGCACCGTGCCCCTGCCAGACACCCACGCAGCGTCCGGCGCGGCCGCGAGCTCCGCTCCTGCTCCAGCCCGCACCAGCTCCTCGGCCGTGGTCCTTCTGCCGTCCCCATCAGCAGCAGAGCCCGGGAGGCAGAGCGATGTTCCGCAGCACGGTGCTGGACGTGGTGAGCTTCCAACGAAGCTGCTGCCTGCGTTTTCTCCCAGCAGTTCAGTGCCTTCGCCTTCACCAAGTGCTTCAGGTGGGTCTTGTGGTTTCCTAGTTCGCTGTGGAAGACAGCTCTCCTCCTTCCCGGCCCCCCCTCCAAGCTCCCACCCCCCCTTTTCCAGCTTTAAACTAGATTTGCCTTTTGAGTAAGCGGTTTGTAGCGAAGGGCGACTGAGCGCTGCACGGGCGGTGAGCTGTTCTCCTCACGGCACTTGGGGCAGCGCTTCGTGTGTTGGGAACTAGACAGCCAGGCAGCTCCTCTGGGCCACATGCGAAGGCTGCCACGGGGCCTTGACCTCAGCCCTCGAACCAGGGGAGCCTGGCACGAGATGTGGCAAGGGATCGCTAGACCTTTTACTGTTCCTTATATCCCAGTTGCCGTGTGTTTCAGCCTCAGCTCTGCTGCCAGCGTCCCCCCAGAGCTGGTTTGAAACCCACTGGTCTGCCCAAGGGAATTTTCTGCAGGATGCTCAAGACCAGATCCTACCTCCCTGCCACCATTCCCCTTCAGAAACACCGCGCACCGCAATCTGTTTTATTCTGGTGTAAAGGGGAAAAGTACAGATCCCCTGGGAACACCACTTAGCAAATAAGTGATGTTGGTCACCAAGTGCCACCTCCGCTGTGAGGACTGAAATATTCTGATTTTAGTCCCTGTAGAGGCATCAAAGTTATTATTAATAGATAAAATATATATTTACCTATATCTATCTCTGCTTTGCAATTCCAGAGAGAGGAAAAGGAGTTTCTGGTGCTCCTACTGAGACCACGTATGTCTCGACCACACTCTCCAGCCACAAGGAGGGGACATCTCAGGCTGCAGCTAACCATGGCGTGTGGAGTACAGTGGCAGAAAGCCCCATGTCTCACCCAGACACTGGGGAGCCCCGCACCGGTCCCCTCCCATCCTCCACAGCATGGTCTGGAGTGGGACATGCCTTGTCTGGCCGAGCAGGGTACCCAGAGCCCAAGGTCACCCTTTCATCCAGGATCCCCACCTACTTCTCAACTGCCGGTGAACTTTCCAGTGAGTTTTTCTGAACTCTGGGGTGGTGTTTGAAGTAGGAAAAAACCCACTGCTTCTCCCTTCCCCTCTTCCATGGGTTTGATATGACCACCAACATATGTCGGAACTGTTGTGGGTGTTGTGGGCAGGATTTATAAGCGGTGGCGATTCTGCTCCTTCATGTTGTATATCTGCAGCTGTTAATGCTTAAACAAAAGAAGTCTCAGGAATGAGACGTGTAACTTCTTGCTCTGTGACACACCTACTACCTGCCTGGGTGGGGTGATAATTGTAAATAACATAAATATGCCATTATGACTCTAATGGTACCAATTGTCCCTCTGTATTTGGATAGTCCTGTTTCTTTGGAATAGGCTTTGTGTGTTAAATCACATTTAAGGGGATAGATATATGATGTCTACTTAATCTGTACTTAATCTGTGTTTATCTGTTCAATTTTAACAATCTGCATTTCCAAACAGAATTATTGTAGAACTCACAAGTGCTCTCTGCTCTGAGATGATAAAATCAGATATCTGCTTTTCAATCCTCTTCTAGCCGTGGGCAGCAGCCATCACTCCCTAAGCAGCTCAAGTGCTGAGGAAAGGATGTCCAGACCCATCACTGATCCTGTGTACAGCTCATCCACATCTGCTGGCGCTGGAGAGAGGACGCCGCACTCGGTGACGGACAGCGCGCTGGCCGGTGGCACAGAGAGCTCTGCTTCTTACGCCGAAACCGCCAGCTCTCCAGGGCCAGCTCAGACGGTGTCGGTGGAGCAGAGCAGGACGGCCAACACCTCCACCAGCAGCGGGGACTTCATGGACTTTGCGACGGAAACACTCTTCACACGTTCTTCCAAGATACCCACTTACTCTTCTTTCCAAAACGATCTCACAAGTAAGTTAGTGTCTCCCAGAGTACATTTGGGGGTGGGGGAGAGAAGTTCACACTGTCCTGCATTTATCTTTGTTGTATGCAAAGTTCTCATTCATTAGTATGCGCAATGCCACCTACGGGTTCACTCAGGGGGGTGTTTTCATCCAATGGCTGAAAGCCAGACCCTGCCTAGTTGGGGAATCGTTCTGGAAGTGAAGCCATGGACCTGAGCAGGGAAACTCTCCTGTTTTAATGGCCACATTATTTTTTTGCATCCTAATTGGTTTCTCTTGGGTGATGCTTTCAGAAATGTTTCATGATGACCTAAGTCAACTGTAGCATTAAATCAAATATTCAATACCTTATTTTTTATTTTTTGAGATTGCTGGACTTAGTTGTACATTCTGAAATTCATATTATAAGATTGACTGCACCTTTTATGCTAAATGATCTGAATTTTTTGCAGACTGATGTGCTAGTCATTTAGGATTTCCTGGCTCCAAAGTTTTCAGTCAATGAGTTCACGATAAGCTGCAAATTAATATAATGTAATAATTTTGCCCTGCAGAGGTATGAAGTTCACTGTGTCTAAAAACAAATCAACTGAAGAAGATGGATATTCTTTACTTGGGAATGGAGGATAAGAGGGAGAGTTCTAGAAATTATGACTGATAAAGAGAACAGATGGGTTTTCCTGCTTGGCTTGTCACAAAATATCACAGAACAATAAGTGCTCAATCACATTAGAAAAGCAATGCTGGAAGAACAGTGTTTTAGAAACCTACACCTTTCACGGGAGCCTTGTCTCTGTCCAAGTTCACCATTTTAGCATCAATTAAGGAGCACAGAAGACTCCTAATTCGATACCCATGCTTGGATGGTACTCTAAATTTTTAGAAGAGCACAGGCCAATTCACAGACAAGAAAATTTTATGTATTTAGCAAGTGATTTTAATATGACATCAAAATACTTTCATATTACTCTGTCTTTCTAATATATTTTGTCCTTCTACTACAGGATTTTCAAGTAGCCATCAGCCAGTCAGTAGCATCGATGCTGAGAAAAGGACCTCGGTTTCTCATACAGACGGCACATACATTTCAACCACATATACCAGAGGAGGAGAAAGGACCCTCCTGTCTATCTCAAATAGCAGCACCTCTGCTGACTCCTCAGAAAGTTCCACCTTTTTCTCTGAAATTTCCAACCCTTCTGATTCATCAAAATCTTCTGTGGCACAGGACAGGAGGAGCAATGTATCCAGTGACAGTGGTTTTGTTGAACCATCTACAGAGCCATTGCTGGTACACTCTTCCAAACTGTTGACTTCTGCTTCTGCAAGCAGCGTACAAAATACAACTCTCTTCAACACTGACTCTGAGTTGTTGACCACTGGCAGATCATCTATATCTTCGTCAGCATTTCCAGCCTCTTCCTCACTGTCATCGCTTCATCACTTGCTGTCATCAACACCACCAACAACTTATGTGTTTACATCATCAGAATCATCTGAGCCACTCTTGTCCTCTGTGATGGCATCTTCACCCCCTCTGCAGGCTTTGTCGTCCTCCTTGCCCACTTCCTCATTGCTTTCCCCATCTTATTCATTAGCATCTTTATTGCCTCTTTTTTCATCACCATCATCCGTCTCGCAGTCCAATGATAGTGATCAAGCAAGCACCCCTGTAGCTACGACTGTGGTCAGGCGGGTGCCCTCCACAGCTGCCGTGGCTGGGAGCTCGCCCAGAGGGACCAACAAGCACAATGTCACACACCAGCCCCAAAATAGCACCACCTTCACCTCTACTGGGTCTCCTCTCCCTACGGCACCCATGGAGCAGCTTGGTGGACGCATCATGTCTGTGTCAACTCCCACGATGGTAATGGAGACCGCTTCACCAAAAGCCACCACCGCCCAGGGGAACAGCTTTGGGAAGGCAACACCGCTGCTCACCACGGCCAGTGATGCCCCACGGGCTGGGCCAACAGATGCACCCCTTAGTCCCTCGCCAAGTGCAACAAACCACAGCGTTCTCGTCCCTGCGATGGCACTGACCACGGTAAAACCTCCTGTTCTGACAGTACCGGCCAGTCGCCAGCCAACCCCAGGTGATGCTAGCACCACGAAAGCCCACAGAGCTCAAATGCCCACTACCACTAAGCATGTGTATACCACTGGTGAAAGCACAGAAGCTGTGGATCCCACCACTGCAAGGCCTGGTAAAGTCACTGAAGAAAACGTCCCTGTTACGAGTCCTTCTGAAGCCCCTCCAACCAGCAAGACCACTGTAAGCATCGCAACTACTTTGGCTGCTACCAAACCAACTACCGTTCCTCCATTGACTAGCACGGCTGGGCTGAGGATGTCGTCTCCGGCAACAGGTAACGTGTCTAATTGGTGGGGCCAGGGATGAGGGGGCCAGGAATACCTTTAAGGGTCTTTGAAGGGTTATGTATGTACGTGTGTATGACAAGTCTGTTGTCAGCAGCGTTTGAGGATAAGAACGCGGTCTCTACGTTGGTATTTTTAAGCTAAGGGTTTAGCAATCAAGCTGAACTGCTGGGGAAGGGTGAGCATCTTGGTGAACGTTTCTGATGGAAACGTTAAGCTGAAATTTGAGAATTTTAAGAAAATAAAGCTGACTGGCCTTCCAGGTAAGCATAGGATGCATTTTATATTTGTCGATTGGTCAACACTATTGGTTGATATCGATCAAGATCTAACTTATTCATGAGAAAAGGTGGTTGGCCAGCACTTGGTATTTGTGTTGGAACTTCTTCTGTTGTTACGACCTATGGTCGTTTTCTCCCCACCTCACTAAATTATCTCTTACTCAAGGGCCTGTTTCTTCTCCTGGTAGGCTACGTACCATAGTCTTGCTGAGTGTGTTGTTACAATAATTTATTACTGCTGCCAGGCTCCTTATCTTCTGAAGTAAATACCTTGACTGAAGTTTTGTATGAATAGAAATTAATTGTGTGTTTAAAGCCCAGGAGCCTGGCCCTCATGCCACTGTAGGATATTGTGTGTGCTAACTGCATTAATCTCAGTGAAATACTGGCAATAGTATATATTCCATCCAATAATTAAGTATTTAAAGGTTATTTCTCAGGCTGAATGCTTTTAATTATAGCTATGGCTTCATGCAAAAAAATTCACTGTAGGGGAATGGATATTTTTATTGAAAAATTAACGTGACCTATCCTTTTCACAATGGATTCACACTGTTGCCAAGTTACTTCTTCTTTTAAATACTGAGTTTTGCCATTTACCAGAAGGCAAAAGATCCTTCTGCTGCCTGGGATGTGGTGCTTTGTACGTGGGTACTCACTGCTGCCAGAGAAGAAGCTGCCCTGGTCCCCACCGTACAACGCGCAAACAGAAGCACGGCGAAGTGAAAGCCGACATTTTAAAATACGCCCACTCACTTCTGGCTGCTTAGATCAGAGATACCAAATCTCCTTCTTGCTGACGCTGAGGCAGCCGTGCCAGGCCAGTCGAGACACGGGGATTGCGTCAAATGGCGCGTCCTGATGCAGAGGTCGGCTCAGGACTGTCTGGTCTGCAGGGCCTGCGTGATGTCACGGGGTAGCGTGGTGCTGTCAGAAACACACGCACAGGTTTGGCTCTCGTGCTTTACGATTTAACCGCAAAGCCCATCCTTCCTGCCTCTGCTGCAGTGCTCGGCAGCAGCCGCAAAATAGGTACAAGCGGTGTGTAAGGTGTCTTGCTCGTCATGTAGCGCCGCGTCACCGAGAAGCCCACAGTCCTGCCTACAGTCTGCCCTTGCACACGTGTGTGACGTGCATTTGTGCGTGCATGAGTCATACGCACAGCAAGAGGAGAATTTCTGACCAGGACATGTTTTTTTTCAAGATATACAAGTATTGTATATCTTCTCCAGGATTTACAGTTTGAGTTGGCTAATCTATGAGGCATCTGGACTACAGCCGTTAATCCCTGATACTCCGTATTTCACAGCTGGCGTCTGCTCCCCAGGCCCTTGCTCACGCAGTGGGAGCTCCATTACAAGCCGTGGCACAGGCAGGTACCGCTGCTGTGGCCATCCCCAGCCTGGCACGGAGGAGGCTGCAGCCCTGGCAAAGGAGGTGACGGCAGCCAGGGCTGCCTCCGCTATTTCTGGGTAATCTGCAGACGGCATCAGTGTTCCAGCACTAGCTTTGGACCATGGAAACAGGGCTTGGATGAACAGGGCAGGACTCTGGTGAAGGTGTCTAGCTCTGGCTGTTGAGATCCCTTCTTCTGTCTCGCCATCCGTAACTGTGGTGGTGTTTGTCTTTGAGAAGTGCCCCGAGATCTGCAGATGAGCCGTGCTGTAGGCAAGCTGGGTGTTCGTATTAGCATAGATCAACACTGGACCCCAAGGGCTTTTGAATGAATATCTGAGAGCAAGTGGTTTGTATTTATTCTTTCAGCTCCAACAGAATAATTAAAAGCAAGATAAGTAGTAAGTGTGAATGATGCAATGAAGCATCTCAGGGGGTCACAGAAGAGGAGCCAAGTTGATCCTTTTTAGCCCAACAGCTGATGATTTTTGTGATTCTGTAACTATAGCCTGGGTTTTTTTTCTGCTTTTGTAGATGTGGATAAATGTCTTTCCAACCCTTGTCCTGCACTGGCCACCTGCAACAACACCCGTGGCTCCTATATCTGTCAGTGTCCTCTTGGATATGAGCTGGAAAAAGGAAAGTGCAATTTAGGTAAGAAAACAAAAGCGAAAAACCAGGGGAGAAAAAGGTGGAAATAATTATCTGTAATCTTCTAAAATAAATTAACCTAGGCTCAGACTAGTGCGGGAGCTTAATGTTCCTCCCAGCCACCACATTTAACCAGAGCCTTTACTGTTTATACAAGTGCAGTGCCTAATGCCTGTCGTGCTGGGGTGCCCCGGGGAGCAGGCGCAGCGATAGCTGAGCGTTTCTTAAAAACACAGCAACAGAGCAGTGGGCTCAGGCTTGTTAGGAAGGACAGCTGTGGCCTTTCTGTTCCTAATGTGTTTTACAACCCCCAAAAAACGTGCAGCAGCCTGTGGTAGCTCCCAGCTCTGCAAATCCGGGCGACGGTGCCCGGCTTGGGAGAAGTGAGTGGGGCTATTGTGTAACCTGGCTTCAGTGAGACCAGCCATGTGCGGAAAATTAAGCAGCCGTGAAGGTCTTTGTAGGATCAAGGTCTTGTTTCGTACCGTTAGCATTTTTCATGCAGCACAGCTATTAGTTGGAACTCAGGTTCTGACCCCCTCCTTTCTGGTAGAGGACTCTCAATCTCAAGGACTTACAATGTCCCATTGTAAGGGGGAATTTGTTTTGCTAGAGTTTCTTCTGACCCTTACTCAGCGAGGATTAGAAGCATGGAAATTTTGCTAAGGAAACATGGGTGAGGTGTCCCTGAAGGGTGTTTTGAAACATTTCTTCAAGCTGGAATGTGTCAGCTTCTAATTTAGAGCGTTGTTTTGATTATGCCTTGAACTGGGATATGGGCAGATTGTATAAATACTGTGAAGGTGATTCTCATTTTTACCCGTAGTTGTTACATTAGAGCTGTCTGATATAAAATTTGTCATGAAAATAGGGTCTGTGGATGGGAAAAAAATGGGAAAGAATTGGAGGCTTTATAACGTTATCTGCAACCATATTTGTTTTTCTGGTGCAACATAAAACTGGAGCTCTGAGTTCTCATTTCCACCGAGTATCTCATGACACTTAATACAAGATTTAGGGATATTATCTCTCCGAGTCTGGACAACTTGGATTATTGCATTCTGCTGCCATGAATCAAATATGAATCTAAGCATGGAAAAATGCATCTTTTGGACCTCTTTTCAAATATCATTGCTCATTCTGTCCAACAATTTGAAAAATGAAAATGTCCTTTCTGCAGTGCTTTATTTTGACTTGCTGATTTGCTTTCCTTCCCTTGCAGGGAGGTGTAAGAGATTTGACACATTTACCCCAAGTTATTATAAATAGCTTTGGTACCTGAAACTGCCTTGTTGCTAAATTTACCCAGCTCTCTTTGTGTTCAGGGGTCCTGTTAAATTAGTCTGTGTTTCTATATGAAATGTATGAACGCTGTGGTGAAATGGTGGCTGTTCAGCAGCACTGAGCTCTGGAATTTGACTGGGGCTGTGGGAACATCGCAGCAACCCTTGGGAAAAATCCCAAGGCAGGGACTTTGCTTTATTGGGGCAGTGACTCTCAGACTGAGTTTTCTGTCTGCTGCGTGAAGGGGTTTTCCAGGCAGACCGTCCCTCATCTAAGGCAGATGAAACCACGGCTACACATGGAACAGAGACATGTGTTCTGACTAACTTGTCTTACTCTCCTTTTTAGTAAGAATATTTATCGGCCAAGTCCCCCTGAAACTTAATATTACCCATGGGAAGTACGCAGAGCTCCTCCACGTCGAGGGTGAAATCCTGGCGATGGTGAGTGTCATTGCTGGGACGTCGGCAATGCTGATGGGACGGGTCCCCTTCGCTCCTCTTACGGTTGTCATGGGAAGCCATGAGACTCTGTAGCATGGATTTAGCCTTTTTAGTCATGGAACCATGGTGTAAGTAGGACTGGTGGGACGTACACTTTTGAATCCCAGCACGCTTCTTTCCCCTGCCCTGCCCCGGCTGTCAAGACAGCAGCGGAGAGATCCGGCTCCTATGGGGCTTAAGACACCATACCCGCCCAGAAGATCCCGAAGCCCTTTTTGTGAAGTGATGTGGCTGGGTTCATGCTTCTGTAGCCTCCGTCCTTTGCTACTGTCTTCTGGCTGCATTGCCTTTTCCAGACCTCGAAAGGGCATTAATGCTCCTCCAAGGCCAAACATTAAAACAGTAACCCCGGGCTTCGTCGTTCATCAGTAAATCTCGCAGGTGCTGGGGCGGGTTGGACTGCAGCTGGTGCCACCTTGCTCTTCGCCAAACCCCACGGCATGAAGCGCATCGGCAGCACCCCCCAAACATACCTGCCTCTTGGTGGAGTTTCCCAGCTGTCGCAGCCATGTGGCCCTCAGTCAGCTGAGAGCAAGTGCTGGTGGCTTCCCCGTATGCTGTGCCATCAGTTGCTCCAAAAAGATCCCTGGGCTGGGAATACGTACATCTCTCTGCGTTTTTTAGCCAGATCGTTGCACGCGTGAGTTTGTCCTGTTCGCAGTTCCTGGGCTGGCTGCAGTTCATCCCAGCTCTTTTTGGAGTAGGTGATTTGGAGGTGCTGCGCAGGAGCGGGGAGCCGGGGTGCGCTGCCTGGGTGCTGCCTGCACAGCTTGTGCTGGGGGGTGGGCACAGCCAACCGTGCGGATCCGGGGGGAGGGAGGCTTCTTGGAAGATGCGCGTCTCGGAGAGCGCCGCTTTGAGCTCGGCCTTGCACAGGGCTCTCTCCCCGCTGGCTTCGGGCTTGGCCTTGGCCTTTGTGGTCATTGCACAGTGGGGCCGCCGGCAGATGCTCCGTCAAAATCCCCAGGTCTTCGTTTCTGTCCAAGGCTGCGCGGCAGTGACTTCAGCCATCCCTCGCTGGCAACAGGACGGCACGTCTTCCTTACTGAGCAGATGAACTGCTTGGGATGCTCAGAGCCCACTCAGCCTCAGAAGGCAGCTCTGGCGAGCTCAGGGGATGGTGTTGGTGACCCAGGAGGGCTGTCCCATGCCGTGCCCTGCCGGGCTGCCTCCCTCCATCATCCCCCAGGCCACTAACAGCTATTCTCTCCTTCCCTGCAGCTCGATGCGTCGCTGTCGGGCTTGCCGGGGTACCACCACTCCACAGTTAAGGCGACCAGGTAAGGCTAAGGCTACCAGGGGAAGAATGAGACTCTCAAGCGTTCAGGATGTTCAACTTGAGATCCACGTTCTCTTTCTTGAGTCGGTGCTGGGCTTGATGCGGTCTGGCCCGGCAGTGGCGCAGGGCATGGGGAATGCCTGACCACCTTGCTCGGCTCTCCCGGTTCCCTTTTCCTGGCCCGAGCGGCTTGGGGACGGGATTGTGAACTGCCCAGAAGGGATTTAAGGCTGGTTTCAAAGTGAGCTACCAGTACCCCTTCCAGCCCCAAATTTACCTCTCTGTGTGTAAGTTCATCCTGTTTTTAAGGTCCGTTATACTGGCCGGCTGTTTCAGTATGTATGCAATACTGTGTCTGTGATAAGCATCGCTTGCATTGATAAGAGTCCTCTGTATAATGTGCATTAATAAGAGTCCTATGTATAAGGTGCTAACGATGACATCAGACTGACCCGTGGTACTGAGGGCTGTTTTGTTCTGTTTTCTGTTAGGGAGGCAAATTTTGTGCATGTTTCAGTGCAATCCACGTTCTCTTTAGCATCCAACGTGACTTTCTATGACGTTGTCAGCAGCGTGAAAAGCTACATTCGAGCTTGCAAATCCCCCACCGAAGCCTGCCAGTTCATCTCCGGCCTGAAAATGCTCCACAGAGGTAAACAGCATCTGGAGGGACTGTGATGGGAAGGGAAAGGGATGTTTTATTTGGCTTCTTTTATAAGAGGGGAGAAAGATTTTGGGGTTTAGAAAAACCCCTCTGAATCTTTTTTATCTTATTTAAATGGGAGTCATCTTAAGAGCCTCCCAGTACAAAAGGGATGCAGATATCAAGCTTTATCTTCACCACATGTGTAAGAAATCTGCCTCTGTGAAAACATCGTGCAGCGCAGGATTAGAGGCATTGTAGGGCAGCCTTTCATCTCCGGGATGTGACACCGGGCCCTGGCCAGATCAAAAAAACATAAGTCTTAATTCCACCCGTGCAGCCGGGAGCCAGGGAAACAGCATGAAAGCCAAGAGACAAAACCCTCAACTGAAGCTGATTAGAGCTGCCCGAGGCTATGGGGGGAGCTGCACTATCCTGCCTGCCCAATTTCAGTGTTGCAGGGTGTAAAAATGATTCACAGTTAAGAGCTTTCAATTTTGGTACCAAATCTTCTACCTGCCAAAGGGGAACATGGGTGCAGCACAGAGAGACCTGGAGAAGCACATCAGTGTTGTGCAGGACCTTCTCCAGGTGAACCCCATCAGTGGTGGTGGCCCTGCGCCCTGCACCTCCCAGTCATCGCTTTCCGAGGGAGCGATAGAGGAGATTTAGCTATGAGAGGTACCATATGAGAGGTACCAGCAGGATGCAGGGAGTGAGAACCCTTGAAAGATGGGCTCCTGCAAGGAGGTGGTGGAGTCACCATCACTGGAAGTGTTCGAAAAACGTGTAGACGTGACACTTCAGGATATGGTCTAGTGGGCATGGTGGTGTTGGGTTGATGATTGGACTTGATGATCTTAAAGTTCTTTTCCAACCTTAAACTTCTGCATGTGGAGCTCTGTGACTTCAGGGTTTGAGGCTTTGAGGTTTGGCTTTGAGGTTGAAGGGCAGCAGTGCTTAGCCTGGCTGTAGTGGGAAACCCCTCGGATCATTTTGGCAACGTAAACACGAAGATGAGATATTTAGTGTGTGCTTTTATTTTAACGTGCTGTATTTTAAAGCCACACTCCACCATGGATTGAATTAAATTACTTTGGTAGACCTGCTCAGATGATATCTAGTCATTACCTCTGATACAATGCTTCTGGTAAAGTCTACTTCTAACTTGAAATAATCAGAATAAGAAACAAATTATGTTCTTGTGTAAGTACTAAAAGAAAAGATGTCAGATAAAAAAAAAAGACGACTCTAGCAGGGAGAGGTTTATAAAAGGTGAGTGCCAAATGAATGACATGTTTTCAATAAAATCCTATTTCTCGTGAATATTTTTTCATTTACTCATTTTTCTGACCTCCCAGTAAAAAATTCGGTGACAGAATTTCCATCGTTTACCCACATTTTTGCTGAATGCTCATTGTAACAAATCTGACTTTCTAAAGTAAAACACTGCTTCAAAGTAATGTAAATGAAAGGACAAATTCTTTGTTTGAAAAATGAAAAAATCCAGCTCTTAATATTGAAATGGAAAAAAATTGTTTTGGACTGAGCAAAATGTTTTGCTTGATATAAACTTAAAAATTGATTTGTTGAACTGTCTCAGGCGGTGAAAGTGTTTCAGCTTGAGCCAAACCAAATTTTTCTTTTTCATTTTCCCTTCTGACTCCGAGCTGAAACATTTATTATTTACCCCGTCTATTTGCCTGTACAAATGACAGTAGATACACTAGGAACGGTGACATAGTGTAATGTTGGCTGTGTCCTAATGGAACAAATATTATTTAAAAAAAGAAAAAAAAGATACTAAAGCAGCACATGAGCTGAATGTGATGCCTGGGAAAGCAAATGCGCATAATGGTGGGTTCAGAGAGAACCATGCTGATGTTGGCCACCTCTTCCCAACAGTTGGCAGCTTGTGCAAGCAGAAAGACCCGGAATGTGACAAGGAAACTTCTGAATGCACCGACTTTGATGGAGTCGCGCTCTGCCAGTGCAAAAGTGGATACTTCAAATACAACAAGATGGACCACTCCTGCAGAGGTATTGCTCTTCACGGTGTATCTTGCCTGAATTTTGCTTAAACCTTTTGTTCCAGTGGAAATGAGTATGTCTATGTGTGTGTGTATCGCTGTGCATGCAAGAAGCTCAGTATTGTGAATAAATATTAGCAGCTCAAGTTTCTTTTATTTAGTTAGAGGACTTTTCAGCAGACACTGAAGATACAGCCTCTCTCTAGGAATAATATTATCTCTTTCTGGAGCACGCTGTGAGTCACGGTGATTGAGAAGAAGGAGAAAGGAGCCCGACTGCTTTGTGCTCCAGTTCAGTGGCACAGAGCAGAGATGACGTGCATCTCTGCCTGTTTTGATTTTGTCTGAACTCTCATTGAACTTAGGAGAAGTGCTTTAAACTCACAAGTTTATATTAATACATCATCAATATTTTTAAAATAATCGGAAAATTATTATGAATTTATTTTTCAGCTGGTTCCTAATAGAAATTTTAAGCTTAAGAATTATATTATTTTTTAGCTACTCCTCACATCATGAAATCTGTTTTTGCTACACTTTAAAAAAGGTCTTTGTCTGCATGCCAATGGTCAAAATGGTTTCTGTAGGATCAGGGTGTCCCTTCCTTAGTTCTAGCGGTTGTCACAGGGCTTCTTAAATGCAGTTTTCTGATGACATATCAATAAGAATTGCAGTAGTGGTTATATATTGCTTCTGGCAGTGTCTGTTGGGTTGCTGTTGAAATAGGGGGAGATGCTTTGTTGATTCCAAATCTGATCAGAGAGTGAGAAAAACGTGCCTGAAAATAACTCATGTGTTGCAGGCTCTGGGATGGACATCTTGGAGATGGGAATCTCTGGGTCCCAGGTCATGGTCCTGCCTCTCCTCCACTCTGCAGCTCCAGGCAAAACCTTTCTCTTTTGTGTTTTCCTTCCCTCCCTTCATCTTGTATGTTGGGGGATGGATTTCTATTAGGAAATACTGACCATCTCCACTGACCCTCGACAGGCAGAGAACGGCTTACGTAGTGAGTGGGGAGTTGAGCTGAAACCTAGAAGGCTTTTGCCCAATTCTTGCTCCATCACTGACGGTGGCGACCCAGGATGAGTTACTCCGTTTTTTTCATCCATGTCTCTTGCCAAGCAGTGTTGTGAAGATAAATACCTGAAAGACTGTGAGACACTTGGATGCAATGGTTGCAGAGAGTTAAGAGATCTAACATCTTGTACATGTGGTTACTCCCTACTTATGGGTTTGTTCGCTGTGCAAAATATAAAAAACCCCACCTGTACACAATGATGCCTCAATTCCACCTTCAGCTCACTGCTGTCAGTAGGAAACATCTTATTGACCAGCTTGAGAGTGTCTGAGGGACAGGGTTGATGTGGGATTTAGACTGCAGTGCAGTGGCATGAGGGTAGCACCGACTGCATGGTGCCACGCTCCAGCAAGATACCACGTTTTCAGCATCACTTTGTTCCCATCTGGGTAAGCCAGGTGGTTGGGATTTTTAAAGGCTTTTTCAATAGCCAAGCTATGGCCCTCATTTGATATTTAGGGCTATTTTCTGATAAATATAGCATACAATATGCCAGCCTCTGAAAATCTCTGCTCTCTTAGTGACTAAACAGGAACTGAGGTCTCCTGAGCATCCAGCCCTCATTGTGGGTTGTGAAAATGTGGTGTGGTAACTCCAGTTATAGTATTTGCAAAGAGGGAAACGGCTATTGTGCTGCCCTGTCCGGTCTCCCCCGTGGGAAGGCGGGTGCGGCTGGGAGAGCCGCTGGGGCATGGGGGATCAGCTGCCCCAGCCCCCTGGGATTTTTCTGTCCTGCTTTGCGGTGTCTGTCCCCTGCGGTGTGCTCAAAAAAGCATCCCCTGGACCAAGGAAGGGTCGGGTCTCTGAGCCACAGGAGTTTCAACATCCTGGCCGTTGTACCTCTCGGGGTGCAGTTCAGTTGTCTCTGGGTCGTTACTGGTTTTCAACCTTCCTGGTATCTTCAGAGCTGTTTTAGAAACAGTGCGACAAACCCACTGTGCCAACTTTTCAAGGGCATGCTATTTTTAATAGTACAGAGTGTTTCTGGAGCGAAGCAAGGAGCAGCAAGGAGGGTTTCCAAAGAGACCCCCGAGTCTCTTTTGGGAAGGCAAAGGCAAAGGAATCCAGAGTAGAAAAGCACAACTTGATCGCTTTGCTTGACCCCCGACACTTTAAGCCTCTCCTCTGTTCCCTGCTCATGTTTGAAAGCTTGCTGAGTGAGTGTGACAGCGTGAGCTCTCCTGGGAGCATGTTCAAAGGAGCAGGAAAGATGCCAGAGGAGAAAGCAAAGTGGCAGGAAAAGGCAGGGTGAGGACAGGAAAAGACATAAGCACCGAGCTTTTAAGTGAGACCGAGATGCATGTCCAGGATCTTGCTCTTCCTCTTTACTGCCCCTATAGCCTCCGGAGAGCTGTGTGCCATGGCGTCCCAGAGCTGCTCCTGCCCAAGGCACGGCTCCAGCCTTGAGACCACTCAAGGTGTACGTTCCCTACGCACGTTGTTGGGCTAGGGCTGAGGGGTGAGGTTAGGCTGGGCTCCAGCATCTGCCTGCAGGCTCCTGCAGGCCTTCCCAGCACGCAAGCGGCAGGCTGGGGTTGGGGTTGGGGCTGGGGTACCTGGGGCTGTCGTGCTTCTTAGGGAAGGCAACTTCAGTGAGCTGTCGAGGTGATGACTACCTCCCCTTCACTGCAGGTTTTGTTACTGCCTGACCTTGTTGTGTCACTTTGGAAGAACATTTGCCTTATAATATTTTCAGTCTGCTTTTGTTAGCGAGTGAAAGGAGCAACCCATTCAGTCTCATTTTGCTAATGCCTCGATGTTACAAATGAACCAGGCAAGGATCCTTTGGGGTCTACTTGCCTTGCCCTGGCTGTTTGTTGACTGAGGCTCTTAACACTTGTCCATCTACTGCTGGCCTCTTCCTTGACTTCAAAGAAACCATCTTAGAGAGAGAAAAATAAATCCAATGCAAAAAGCATCATGATGAGATGCAGCAGGAGGGCTATGTAAACCACCTCATCCTTCCCATCCCCAGCTCTGGGGGAATAAATGGAGTGAAAGAGGTAGTGGAAGAGTACTGGGACTATATAGGGCAGAGAAAGGGGTGTAAGACCAGCTGTGGTGGACATCAGCCCCCCGTCATCATTGATGCCAGTTGCTATGGCAAGTCTGTGTCTAGAGCTGCAATATTCGTGATGTGAGTGCATCTCTCATCTACGTCCACACAGCCCGCAGGGCAAATGGCGTGATGAGTGACATGAGATGCTTAGTAAATGGTATACAGGCAAGCAGTATTTCAATATGACCGCAGACAAGGCCAGCCATCCAAGAGCAGGGTGCCGGCACACTGTGGGCTGCATCTCCTGGAAAGCAGACTTGGGCAGAGCTGCGAAGGGGTCCTGGCAGGTAAAGAAGAGGTCCCCAGCTCTGGCTTGTAAGGCTAATATGGTCCCTGGGTGCATTTAGAGGGGACAGGCAGGCAGAAGAGGGGAAGTTTTGTTATTTCTGGGCTTGCGACATCTATTTCTGGGAATCAGAAATTGAAAGGGTCAAAGAGAACCTGTGAGCATTCAGAGAAAAGCTGCAATAACCAGGGACACTCAAAGATCTCAGTGCACTTGGCTTTATTAAAGGCAAAGGAGTGATTTGATGATGAGGAGAAATGTGATCATATAACTTTTTCCAATCTAGCAAGTGAACATCCAAAGGCTGGAATTTGACACTGGGATAATTCAGACCAGAAAGAAGGTGAATGTTTTTAATGGCTGAGGAAATTAACTTTATGAGCATCTGACCCAGGGTTGTGGTTTATTGTCCGTCACTGAAAATATGAAGATCAATCTTGGATGGTTCTCTAAAATGTAGCTCCAGTTCAACTATTTGATTTGAAACTGGAATTAAGCTTAGGGAAGTTCTGTGATCTGTATTACGAGGGGGAGGTCACAGTCACATTGCTCCCTGCTGGCATCAATATCACTTGTTGTTGATGCTGGAAGAGCCATAAACTTCTGAATCCAACCAGAATACTAGTGCTTTCTCTTGGTTTACTGTCATACTGCCAGCTCATCCTAATGGACAACGTTACACATTTGTCCTTCTTTTCCTCCTTCCTCCCTTCCTGTGCTAAGTGTTTCTGAAAATACAGTTGCTGGCTGTGCCAGAGGAGAAAAGGCATCTGGCGTGCCGGGAGCAGCGAAGGAGGTGAGGGCTTTGCTGCAGCTTAGCTGGGACCTCTGCTGGGAAGCCCCCTCCTCGCCCCACAGATTTCCTCGCACTTGCTGAGGTTAGAGAGTGCCCAAGCCTTCGGCTGCAGGTTATTCCTATGGCTAGAGAGCAAGGCAGAAGGAAGAGGGCTTGAGAGCTGCTGCCTAACCATTTTTAAGCATATGGTGTTGAGGGGGGAAAAAAAAATCTATGAGCATTTTTGTTTTCAATTAACAATCTAGTTTTATTCTCTGCGGAGTGTGCTGCAGGGGTTTTGCAGACCCTTGGGTGACGTCTTGCAGACCCCCAAGGGCTGCTGCATGTGCTGGCCCTGGCTTGTCCCTCTGCCCAAAGCGACTCCATCCGTGTCACTCCTACTCAGGTCTTTGAGCGACCACCTTCGCTGCCTCTGCGAAAGGCAGCAGATCTGCAGGAGCTCTGGTGGGACTGTTGCTCAGAAAAGCAGTGATCTTAGCAGTGATTTGAAGCTTATAATTGTATGTCCAATGTATCATTACCTTTGCTGTTCACCGGAAGGGTAGTATAATTTTCTCAAATAATTCAGGTGATAAAATAGCTGTCCATAAGCACAGAAATTATTTTATTTTGAAACGATGGTTTCAGTTTTTCACCAACACTTTGTACGTAGCAGTTTTCCGGGTTATTTAGACCTAGTAAATTTAATTTCTATTCTATATTAAAGTATGATATTTTAAAATTTGATTTAGCTCCAAATTTGAAAGACAAGAAATAAAGGTGACATAAGGCAAAACATAACATACCACTTTGGACTACCCTGACTGCGTTTGCATAACATTTTGTTGCAATACTACATTTAAAGGTAATTGCTAACATCCATCAATGCTAAAGTAGCACTGTTCAAATGAGTTTTCAAAACAAAAACTGTAGACACTTGCAGATTTCTCACACTGCTTTTTTGTGGGAAGGAATACAAGTGTGCAGTGAGCTTGCATTTGGGCAAGAAGAGGTTCTGCTGGGAATTACGTTGCCAGCTGCCTACCCTGTGCCAGGTTCCAAGCTAGCTCTGCTGGGAAGCCATGAAATGGTCCCAGCAGTGGGAGATGAATTTAAGTGCATGGTGTTTTGCCTACACCAGAGGAGATCCTGCACCACGTTCCTGCTGCGCCAGCAGCGTGGACTGGCCTGTCGGTGCCCAGGGCTGTTGGGGTGAGGCTGCCCTGGGAAGCGGCGGTGGGAAACGCCTCCCCTGCACCACTACGCGGTGCTCACGGCCCGTCTCTCTTCTGTGTTTTTAGCCTGCGAAGATGGATACAAGCTGGAAAATGAGACCTGTGTGAGGTATGGTGACTGTTCTGCCCTCCTTCTACCCCACCATCATTCTTAAATAGAGTTTTGGTGGCCTGTTGGCACGACTAACAACAAACTCCCTGTTGTTTTCTGTTACCAGCTGCCCATTTGGCTTAGGTGGATTCAACTGTGGAAACCGTAAGTGCCAGGTTTTGTTTCTTTTAATTTCCGCAGTGTCAGAAATGGGAAATCTGAAACAAGTAATTGCAAATGACTATGTCTAAAATGCAGTAGGTACATGCTACTCTTGTCAGTGGTTTTTGTTTCTTCATTTTCTGTTGAAAATTATTTTGTTGACCTTCTTTGACAAAGTTGACGTAATATTATCTCCTAAGGAAAGGAGATCTCCTTTCTCTGGATGCTCTGTCATAATAGCACATATAGTGGGCATTCTTGAATCAAGATATTCAGAGGTGAATCCATGAATTATCATTTGAATTATTCTGATCGATCAGTGAAGGGAATCTGCCCCTAAGGGGAATAAGAGCTTGTTCTTCCTTCAGCAAGAGATCCCCAACTCCATCCATTTAACTTGAAAATTTAAGGCAATATTGCTCACAGGGAGGGCAGAGAAATGGGAAATAAGCAGTTAATCCCTTTACGTGAGGACTGCAGATGTGTTTACATTAGTGTTTACAACCACATCGCGGCTTCTAAGTGAGTCTCTGTCTTTCCCATCTGTAGCGTATCAGCTCATCACCGTGGTGATCGCGGCTGCAGGAGGAGGACTTCTGCTCATCATGGGCATAGCACTGATTGTCACCTGCTGCCGGTAGGTACCACCGCTGGCCCCAGCTCATGTGGCATCCTCTCAGTGGGTTACACCACACTTAGTGCTCCACACGTGAACCCTGAAGGACCAAAATGAAGGTGAACTCACAGGATAGCTAAGCAAGTGGGTTAATCAGAGATACTGAAGTATTACACTATGCTTTCATTTGGGACATATCTTCCCCCCCCCCTAACCAGACTAAAAAATTCAACTTGGTTTCTCCTAAGGATGCACCTGGCAATCATGTCCTCTAAGGATGGGGATGCAAAGGAGTCCTTCCCACTCAGAGCTGTAAGGCAGCCAGGGAGCAGTCTCCAAAAATGCAAGCTAAGTAGAAAGGAGAAGTTTGGGCAACAGGAAGGGTTGCTGGCCATTGCTCAAGTGGTATTTGAGTGTATTTAAGGCTATTTTAGTTTTCCTTTATGGACAAGTCCTGCATGTGCTCTCACTCTATGTGTCTCTGCCTCTCAGATGCACACATGCATGTACACACGTAGTTCCCGTACCAGCAGGTAGCTTCGGACTAGAGGCAAGATGTGGAAGATGAGGAAGATCTGCTTCATGATTTATATATCATGAAAAAGATTGCCTTCCAGTAACACTCTCTCCCCCGCCATTCTATCAACCAAATCTAGGATTTCAATGCTCTCTGGTTAAAGTCAGCAGCTGCATTTATCAGTAACACAGAAATGGCAGTGGTTTGGTTGGTACTGTGGTGTGTGCTTGCTCCCGTGTGCTTTGAGCCAGGGGAATGCCAGCAAGCCCCAGCCAGGAGCTGTGATGGCCAGTACACCTGCATGCCCCGAAGTGCATATCTCTGCAGGGATGGACTGATCTTCTCATGAGTCCGGGACTTTGGCAGGTTATGTGACTTCCTGGTGGGTACTCCGCTTTGAACTGGAAGTGTCACCAAAGTCCACTCATACAACATAGTAGTCATGTAGGGGCATTTGATGTCATTCAGACCAGCCCCTTGCAGGTCTTCCTTCTTTGGAATTATCATAGTGCCTAGAAGTGCTATAGTTAAGCACTTGGAGACTTGAATAGCATGGGAACTCCCATACGTTTTTATTTCTTCCCAGATTTCCGTGACTTTTTCATTGATGCAGGTGAACACACGCGTTTTTAAGAGACAACAGGCATAAGCTGAAACAGGAGACATTCAAACTGAATGTA
>NW_010515680.1:26165-38772 GCF_000687285.1 Phaethon lepturus
AAGAGGACAGTAAGGCAGTGCAACAGGTTGCTCAGAGAGGTTACACCATATCCATCCTTGGACATTTCAAATCCCACCTGATAATGCCCTGAATAGCATGATCTGACCTCATATCTGATTTTGCCTTGGAGCAGAAGATTGGACTATAGCCCTTCTGAGGTGATCTTTGTTCCCAGTCAAGGTTCATAACGTGAAGAAAATCTTCTGAGATCACGTCAGAAGTTCATACAAGATGGCAGGATAAGTTGTGTGTTTTCACTTTCCTTCATTCTTTTATAAACAGGAAGAATAAAAATGACATAAGTAAACTCATTTTCAAGAGTGGGGATTTCCAGATGTCACCGTATGCTGAATATCCGAAGAACCCCCGGGCACAGGAGTGGGGCAGAGAGACCATCGAGATGCAGGAGAATGGAAGCACCAAGAACCTGTTGCAGATGACAGATGTGTATTATTCGGTATCTATCCATGGCTTAACTATTAATCCTTTGTGCCTGGATTACAGGAAAGACATATTCCTTTATTTTTGGAAGTACAGATCTCCTTCCTGCAAAATAAAAGAGCAAAGCAAATGACTTCCATAGACAACAAGATATTGGGAGTGCTATGGACTCTAGTTATTACATGTGGTGAATACCACAAAGAGACGTCATTAGGAAGAGTGCTAAGGAAATGTGTAGGAACATTTTGGTAGATGCCCAAAAAGCCCAATCCTTGAGTAGAGAAGGACAGTGAAAGGTTTTGGACACACTGCTAGGGATCCCTGTAGGTGGTTTTCTCCCTTTCACCCTCACTGATGATGCTGGAAGGTTGAGACCTCTGCCTGGGGGACTTCACCCCAAGGTGGGAAGAAGCTGGTGACTGAGGACCCCTCTTCCACTCATCCCCTCTCCAGAGTACAGGCCCCTTCCTGCAGCAGGGAGGCTGCATAACGAGCATCCCTTCAGCTCTGACGGAACAAGTGGCAGGGAAGAAGTGGTGGAGGAGTACTAGGCTGCATAGGGCACAGAAAGACACAAGCACAAGACCTGCTGTCATGGTTGGTACCATCTGCTAATGTCTGTATCCAGAGCTGTGATGCTGGTGTATCATCTGTCATTAACCTACAGCAACATGTGCTTAAGGAGTGTGGGGGCTACTCATGTGAGTGAAGGTTGCAGGATTTCACCCAAATCACACATTCTGGACTCCTGCTTTCCAGAGCATAGAGCAGTGAGCAATACTTTTTTTTTTTGGCCAGTATTTCAAGTTTTCCAGTAAGCAAGTTTACTGGGTTGCACAGTGTGAAAGGAAATAATCCTCCTTCGTGTTTCCAGTAAGAATGAGAGATTTGGAAATTAAAATGCATTTCCTAAAGACTTTTTAAGACTTTTATTATGTTGGTAACTAGAAAGGGGAGCTTTTTAGCAGGGAGTAGGTGGTGAGGGCTTTGCACGGATCTGCTCTGTAACAGATCAAACCAGGTGGCTTGATATTATTTACTGGGTGAAAGAATTGTAGTCTTGGTCTTAGACATCAAAGTTCCTCAACCAAGTTGTCCCTGGGAGATTTACTTAAGTAAGAGAAGGGAAGAGAAAGGAAGGTCAGACCACTTTTTATTTGACATATAATTCAAGTGCCTCTCTTGGGAGGGTAGGTACCTATGGTTAATGGGGAGAGGAGTGCTCCCAGGTAATGTTCAAAGCAGGAGACAAACTTTGATTTTCTAGAAGCATTTCCTTTAAGGATGGCTCTGGGACAGTATCCTTTTCATGAGGGTTGTTTCAATGCCTGAGCTCATCAGCACAATTCTCTTGGATTAAAAATTAACTGTGGGCTTAGACTGCACTTGGTAGAGTCAAGTAAACTTCAAGTTTGCTAACTGGCAAGATGTCAAAACTAGACTGCATCACAATAATGGCCTTCAGGCAATGCATAACTCCCACAGTAAAAGTCATTCTAGGTTATAGAGATCATTATTGATCATATTGTTCCTTCTAGCTACTGAAATAACTGCTGGGAAAGGTGGTAAGGCTGTGCTTGAAGGAGGATTTGAGTGTGAGAATAAGACCCTTTTTATTTAATTTTTTTGCTAATGCAGCCAACTGGACTGAGAAACCCTGAACTGGAAAGAAACGGACTTTATCCTCCCTACACTGGTTTGCCTGGATCTCGACATTCATGCATCTACCCTGGACAATACAATCCATCCTTCATTAGTGACGAAACCAGAAGAAGAGACTATTTTTAGCAGGGAGTGGAGAGGGAGTGGAAGATTGACACAGTTTTGTGGCCCTTGATCCCCAGGTACAATCTGTCTCCTGGTAGTTCAGCCCACAACAATCTTACTCTTCCCATTTAACAGGACGGTCTTTGAACTCCACACCGAGCTGCTGCCCTGAAGAACGGTTAGACTTGCTGAGCAGCAGAGAGGAGGAGGGAATGGCTCAAGGTGCACATCACTAAAAGACCCAGATGGAAGTTAACACATGTCGTCTGGATTTGTTCTTTGCTCGTCTTCATTCTTTATGCTACATGGCAAGCATGGATCAGTACAGGCAGATGAACTGTGCCCATCACTCTGCATTGAATACCACTAAGGAGTGTTTTATTTACAAATCTTGCTCATTGTTGACTGTGCTTGTCTTTTTAGCCAACCTTCATGCAAAGTTTCACTGTGCAGCTGCTTTTGGTAGGGCAAACTCATCCACTCCCTTTTCCGTTGCTGCATTGCTTTCTGCTTCGTACATGACAAGGAAGCTGGCTTGTCCCCTGGACCTCACCTTCTTACTGGTAGAAGTTCTCCAGATGGCAGGGTCCTTGCTGAAGCCTGATGCCTGGCAATGTTGGCTGAATTCATGGGCTGATTGTCTCCAAGGATTACAGGAAAGTTAGTCATACCACTGCAATTTTCGCTGCAAAAAGACAGAGCTGACCCTAAGCACTGCTTTGAAAACTTCCTCTATACAGGGAAGAGTCCGAGTATGTTGTTGTTTTGTCAACCAGTGTTCTTCAGAAGTGATGCCACTACCTGGCATCATGGTGCTTCCATATAGGATCTTATGGGGCTCCGTTTCCCTGCAGGGATTTTAAATGCCTGTAGAAACAGCAATATAATGTTAAATAATTGCTCACAGGGAAGAAAAATATGAGCTACGAATTCAGCATGCTCCTTACGAGGAATCTGGGAAGGAGCAATAATGCTAGAGCCCTGGCTGGGCAGGTGGAACCTGAATTCTGGGCACTGCAGGTGGGACATACTTTTGAAGTTTCCACAGCCTACCTCAACTTCTGTAGGAGCTGTGGAGGCTTTCACTACATCAGAAAATAAGGCTCACTGCAGTCAGTTGCATTTAAGGGAGAGAAAAACATGACACTTTCAATCCCAGTGGAGCAAATGTCACTTACGTTGAAGAGTTTTTTCTTTCTTCCATCCTAGTTTCGAGTGATTCAGACCAGGCAGGTTTCCTCACGTAGGTGTATTAATTCATATTAATCACCTTGGCAAAAGCTGGATAATGTAAGTTATTACATTTCTCACCAAAGGTCAGACTGAAAGCTATTGGACTGTATTCTGACCTGAGCTGGGTGTTGAAGGAGGTGTTATTAATGAAGTACATTTGCTGTTTATCTTTACTGCAGAGTTAGCTTGAGTCATCCAAACCCTGTCCAGATACAGATCCTTCCCCTGAATGTGAATGTGCTTTTAATTCAAGGTGGCTGCTTGTATGAGGATAACAAATACCACAAATCCATAGCCATTAACCCACCATCTCTGTAGTGCACACATAAACTAGTTTCACTGAAGGGCACATACCCTCTGATATTTCCTTCTCATCCACAGTGCTCGAAAAGACACAGTGCCTACAAGTTCATAAGGTAGCTCAACTCACTGAAGCGCTAAGGACCACGGGATACATGCCCCAAAGTGCCTAACCCCAACTGAGAACAGCAGTTCAGATGCTGATGTGTTGCGTGGTTGCTTCATGGAGGTAAACCTGGGGTGATGAGGAGCCTTCCATCAGGGAGGAGGTAGTGATACTTGCGTCTTATGGATGCTGTGAGTCCCCAGATCCTTTCCCAGCACTTTGAAGGCTGTTGTGTTCCCTATAAAAAGTGAGCAACAGCTACCCAGAGGAAGGGGAGCTAGCACTAGGCAGTCATCAGCTGCATGGGCTAAGAGGTTTCTGGTCCCTGCTCACATTTACCTCTATTTGCTCAAAACCACGAGGCAGGAAAGGCACCACAAATGTGCTTGAGAAGACATAGTTGGTGCACCAGCCGTAGCACACAAATGCAGTGTGTTTTTATGTCTCACCCCTTATCTACTATGTAGAAGCAGCAGTGTGGGCTTGCAGAAAAACAAATCTTTACAGATGCCTAGGGCAGTATCCTTTGCACTTACATGATCTTATGGTGATGATGCGTGCAACTTCATGCCTGTCTGATCCATAATGAACCTCTCAGGTGGTAGTACGCAGCTTATCTCAACTGTAGGGAGGAAATGAATGGATGCTGATGGGAAGTACAGCTGAATAAGAAGCTATATTTAATGAAAACTCTAGTTACAGTATCCAAAATAGCGTAATGGATGAAGCACAAGAACTAGCTGTTCCCTGCCATGCTGATCAGTGTTTCCAGTCCGTGAATGATGTTCTTCTCCCTTTCATTGGCAGCCAATATCTTAATTACACAGGATCCATTGGATGATGTGAACTAAGGGCTTGACCCTGCTGTGCTGTCCTTCGAAGAGGACATTGGCAGGGTTGTTTCTGTGTGGGTGAGTTGCCTCTGTTTTTGAGAGTGCCTAGGACAGAAAGGACTGCCTTTCCCATGGTATGGAGGAAGGTTTTGTCTGTGTCGCAAAAGAAAGGGAGAAGCTGGGATTCATGCTAAATATAAATCCAAAGCATATAGACGAGCACTGGGCTCTGACCCTGCTTACTAAAGCAGCTTAGCAAAAAGGGAGAGTGTCCCAGCAATGACGGTAGGATTTAATCTCATGCCAGCATTTCTTCAAATAAGGAAGAGTTTAGGTACACGCTTATAGGCAGTTATGTTTAATTGCTTGGATAGCTCAAAGACTGGGAAACGTTCCTGTGTGTGCCAAGTACAAAGGACAAAGTAGGAAATGCCAACTCACAATTGCCTATCAATCCTTCTCTATAAAGAGTAACATGGACTATATGAACAGAACTCCTGGTCTGTATCTCACAGCAAATGCAAATTGCAAGGGATTTGAGTGGAAATGAGATAGGGCTGTTCCTAATTGAGATCACACGAAAGTTTGCAAGTAATTATTTTTAATTTCTTAATGATCTTCAAATTCTTCTTAATGCTGTATCTGGAGTGAAAGGGTCTCAGTAAACCCAGCAGGATTTTCTGAGTGAGGACTGCAAAACAGCCTTTTCCAAAAAGAGAACACTGAAATTTTCTCTCTGCCAGAGCAAGTAAACATTGGGAAATTTCTTATGAGAATGTATCCATTGCAGCCTGACTTTCCTTTTAGCTTTGGTAAGAAAGGAGTCATAGAGCCAACGCATAGTCCACAGGAGGAGGAAGAAGGTCCCTCTCCTGACCTGCAGCACCTTCTCTGGGTGTCCTAGGAGGCCCTGCTCAGCAGGCAGGAGAGGATTTAGGCAGGTGTCAGTACCAGGGCAAGTGCAGGTGCTTTCCCACGCGGTGACCAGGAAATCTTTGCGGAGCTGGCAGATGCAGCCCGAGGTGATTCAGCGCCCAGGCTTCCACCAGCCCAGCCACATTCTGTGCTGCAATGCTTCCATCTTCACCCAAGCCTCACCGGCTCCCAGCTCCAGTAGGGCAGAAGGGGCGGGTGCAGTGCGGTGTGTTTTCCTGCAATTTATGACAGTTATTTTACCCCAGTCATTTACGACTACATCCCAGCAGCACTGGGCTTGCCCAGCCGTGGCAGGGATGTGACGTGTTTCTGTGCAGCTTGCCTCTGTTAAAGCTGCTGCCGGGAGCCTCTCCGTTTGCTTCCATCTCTGCCATAAACTAAGGACCCTTTGGCAGTGGAGTGGGATTTGTCGCTCCTGTCGGATGTGAGAGGGGTCTTCACATGTCCTCAAGCCCACTTGCAAATGTAGATGCCTCTCTGTTCAGTACCTATCTCCCCGTAGGATGTCTAAATAAATGCAGCTTATTTCTCAGACTATTTAGATTACTTTTAGCTACCCCAAATTGCAAATTTTGAGGATACTGGATGTTTCTGCCAAGCGGAATTGCTCTGTACTGTCCAAGAGGATAAG
The DNA here is from genome assembly GCF_000687285.1 of Phaethon lepturus. Classification (NCBI taxonomy): domain Eukaryota; kingdom Metazoa; phylum Chordata; class Aves; order Phaethontiformes; family Phaethontidae; genus Phaethon; species Phaethon lepturus. Next base: position 32,414 of record NW_010515680.1, read on the forward strand.
ATAGAAGTGGCATGTTTCTTGTACGGAGGATGCAAGTGGTTCAGACAGATGTGGGGAAAGGAAGAAAAACTATACCAACACCGCACAGAGATCTGCTCTTGCTTCTGGCTGCTGTGGAAAGCTGGGGGAGCAGTCAGCAAGGGCCCACGGGCGGTTGTGTGGGTGTATTTTTGATTAACTTTGGAAAAAATGCTAATTCTGTTGCTTGACAGGAAAAGATGTGGGAGGCCCACATGTGTTGCTATGGTGCTCTGCCAATTGTGCTGACAAAAGCCCCTCACTCACAGAAATACCCTCGGCATCCAGCCTAGGAGAGGCAGCCCCAGTGAACAGAACGGCGAAACGCAGATTTGAGGGATCGTTCAAAAGGGAGGCTCATACACGCAGCCTTCCCGTGTCCCTCCGTGCGCTGCTGCTCGCCCGGGCCAGCCCTCCCAGCAGCACTGGGAAAATCAGGGGCCTTTTGCATACTGTTGAAACCTCACAGCACTGAACTGGGCTGTAGGAGGAAAAAACAAGACAGGGGTATAGGGATGCCCTTTGCCTTCCGCATTTAAAGCATTAGGTAACACAGCAGCAATGAATCTCATTGCTGTTGTGGCATTTCCCCTAAGTCCCACTGTCACGGTCATATACTGAGTCACCCCTTGTGACCAGCCCTCTAAAAGGTATTTGCCTCCAAACTGAGCGGTAGTAAAAGGCTTTTAAAAATAACAATAAATTACAGTTGGAGAGAGGTGTTTGTCACTGTGAAACTGTTTGTGCCAATACTTGCAAAGGTTGTTTGCTGGGGCCTGAGTGAGCAGCAGAGCAGGTTTGGACATTGCTGCGGACACGCCAAGTGCTTCCCCAGGACTTGTCTCTAATGCTGGTCAATGGCCATATCCGTTCCAAATCCAGCTGGACTTCCCATTCCCTCATAGTGATCTTTAATCTTTAGTTTTCTTCCTTAAATTAACAAGAACGGATGCATTTTACTTAAATTCTCTTCCTATGCTGACTAATGTTTTTTCCTCTTTACACACAAAGGACCTAATCCAGCATCCATTATAGTGACCGTGGACTGTAATGAAGTTTTTTTTAGGCCTGAATTATTCCACCGCCAGGGTCACCTGTGTGTAGTACATGCTTTCCTGTGGCTCTGTGTTCTGCCTGTTTCTGTCATGCTGTTGCTGTCTTTCCATGTTGTATCTATTTTTTAAAAGTATACTTATTACTGTAGCAGGACCTGTATTATGTGAGATTGAACAAAACAGGTTCAAGATCTGAAACACTTTCCTGAGAAGAGAATGAATGTGAATTTTATGAAGTTGTTTTACTGATCAGGAGGAAAAAACAAGACAGGGTTATAGGGATGCCCTTTGCCTTCCGCATTTAAAGCATTAGGTAACACGGCAGCAATGAATCTCACGGTCATATACTGAGTCACCCCTTGTGACCAGCCTTTACTTACACCCGTTTCATGTCGTGTAAGATCTTCTAGGGACGTAGAGGTACTTCCTGCAGTCACCGATAGGAACTACTCATCCGTTCACTCTTACTTGTCCCCTAAGAAATGAAGCAAGATCTCCCAGTTTTGAAAGGGGTATGCACTGTGTGCTTGTAAGATTTTGGGAGCTTTGCAATGTGTATTTAATTCTTTGTTCTTTTGAACTGCTGAAATTGAAAAGCAGGACAGAAATCCATGAAGGGGTAAGAAATTAAAAAAAAAAGAAAGAAAGAAGGGAATATGCTTACTTGTTTTGCAGAATTAAACATCTAAACCAAGTGTGGCTTCTGTACTGTAAGGTCATATGTGGGACGACACCTCTTCTGTGTCTAGTTTGTGTTGCGTGAGTGTAATATCCTTGTTTTGAGGTGCCTGATGTTCCTCAAAAGCAGTATGTAAATGCTAAGTTCCCTAGTCTTTGTTCTTGTAAAATGCTAGCAGGGATGGGAGTCTTGCTTGGGTTAATGACCGCAGCAGGCGGCCCCCAGATCTGCAAAATCCTGTATGGAAAAGTCCTGTGGAATACAGAAAAAAATGATCACTTCTTTTGAACAATGCCATAGAATTTGACTGGTATAAAAGATCTCCAATAAAATCTGCTAGGAAAAAAAAAAAGAACACAACAGAACACATATTTAATAGTTTCCTTTTTTAAAGGAAATTCTCTTAAACTAAGTCATTTGTTTTAAGCCCTGTTAAATTCTACAGGACGTTCTCCTAACAGAAGGTCAAACTTGGTGTGTAAAATTATAATGGTTTATTTGAGCAGCTTTCAGAATTGCAGTAGTAAAGCTCATCTCTTGTGAGCTCTGTTTCAAAAGGTAAATATTCGGCATTTGTTTGTGCTTCTTTTATCAACCTGAATGTAAACCTGCTTTATGTTCTTGATACTGCCCTGTTTTCTTTCCTGTGTCTCTGAATGTTTGCTTCCAAGTCTCTGGGGTTCTGAGGACATTTTCCAAACCAGTATTATTTAAAGTTGTATCATATTTTCAGCCCCCACTAATTATACAGTACTGTAGTAGCAAAATATAATTTTAAAGGATTGGATTATTTTTATACCTGCATCCAATATTATTAAATCTGGCGTTCTAGTCAGTATTATAAAAGGATATAATAAAACTATGACTATTATTATGTCTCAGTTTTTTTCTTGTCTTTAACTTTCCCTGTAGAGAGATGCATATGCAATTTTAGATTGTTTTAATACTGATTAGAAATCTAATCTATAAAATAGAAATTTTATAGTTCTTTTGTTCTTCTGCTGGTGCTTGGTGACTGAATAACCAAAATGAAAAGGAAAGAGGAAATGGGTATGTTCTGTTAGTTGTGCTAAACAAACTTCTGCTCAGCTGAAATACAAGTTCTGTTCTGATTTTTATTTCTGTAGCATTAAGCAGCTCAAAGTTTAATTTTAAAGTTTTCCTTGATTTAATTTTTCATCCTGCTGGATATGCAAGAGAATTGGTGACACTGTGTGTGTGAATGCATGTTGGAGGGGAGGAAAACCTCAGGAGAGGTTGGTGCAGCAGGGCTGTTTGCAAGGGCGAGGAACTAGACCTGACCACAGTGAGATCGGTCCTACCTCACTAAGTGCCACTGGGGACTGTGAAGAATATACAGCTGAGTGTCTCTCAGGGGAAGAAGGAGGGTACCTTGAACCTAGATGAACACAATGTACAGCCCAGGCTGCTGGGAAGAGGCGTGATGTGGAAGAGCATCTGGAGTAATGGCAGGTATGTTCATCTGCGACAATCTTTTCCTATATTGCTCTGGAGGAGTAAACACTCAACTGCGATAGCAATCAGATGGGACTAAGGTGGGATTCGTCTGCTCTACCAAAAGTTAAGTGGCCAGTTTGAACCCACCATCTAGCTCCTCTGGTAGCTATGAAAAGAGACAAACATCTGCAGAGGGTAGCTCACCCCATGGTAAGATATCCCTCACCCTTGACAGTAGTGTCGCAAGACCTCACACTAGACGGCTGCCCTAGGTGAAATGAGTGCCACTTGCAGAGAAATGGTGAGTCTAGAACATATTTCTTGCTACATCCTGAAACTTTCCTCTCCTTTCTATGGTGTTATAGTACAGAATTGTTTTATATGCCTGCTCCTTGTCTGTTAAGACTCCGGTGGGAAAATAAAGGAGACAGTAACCCGATTAAATCCTGAGGTTCTGTTCGTTTGCAAGAGAAGGACTGTTACAATGCCTCAGTTTTATTACCAATACTATTGCAAGTTGTTCTATTTTCTGTGTGATGTTGGTATCTTTTAAGGAAATTGGCAATGCAGAAGGACTGGTCACAACATTGCTGTGAGACTAGGTAAAAGACTGTCCTGGTTTCGGCTGGGAAAAATTTGTTTTTTCCTCCCGATGGCTGGTATAGTGCTATGTTTTGGATTTGGTATGAGAATAATGTTGATAACACACTGATGGTTTTGGTTGTTGCTAAGTAGTTGTAGCGATTATACTAAGTCAAGGACTTTTCAGCTTCCCATGCTCTGCCAGTAGGGAGGTGCACAGGAATCTGGGAGGGGGCAACAGCCAGGACAGCTGACCCAGGCTGGCCAAAGGGATACTCCCTTCCATATAATGTCATGTTTGGTATATAAACTGGACTTGGCCAGGAATCGCTGCTTGGGACGGGCTATCGGTCACCGGGTCGTGAGCAATTATTGCATTATGCATCACTTGGTTTTGTATATTCCTTTATCAGTAATTATTATTATTAATCAATTATTCTTGTTATCATTGTTGTTTCCTCTTCTTTTGCTGTCCTATTGAACTGTTTTTATCTCAACTCATGAGTTTTTTTCCAGTTCTCTCCACCATCCCACCTGAGGGGGAGGCGAGTGAGCAGCTATGTGGTGCTTAGTTGCTGGATGGGGCTAAACCGCAACAAAGACCTTTGCAGTTATGGACAAGCACATGATTTAACAGTCCTGCTCACTTCAGATTTGCATACCAGTGCCCCTGAGACCACTGAATGCATCCATAGTGTGTATTCTCAGCCATCTTGGGAGCTGCCTGAAAAGAAGTCAAAGTGCATCTTCTTCCCCTGATTATGAGTAAATCTGTATGTATAGCACTTTGATTTAGACTTGCTGGAGGTTTTTTTTTTAACTTTTAGTTAATTACAACATATATTTCTACTTGTGTATGTAATATACAGTGGAGGAACCAAATTTACATGAGATAGTGAAATGTATAGGAATCTTGTAAGGAATAGGATTGAAAAAATACACGGGAAGAAAGCATCCAGCTGATGCATGTGAAGAGCTATAAAAGACACTTGCTCCTACTTTAACATAGGTCTCTTGGCAGCATGATTGCCCCTTGGTTACATGCAACTTACAGTGAGATAATGAGGCTGCGTGGGACTATGCACCTTCTAATACCTAAACAAGCCCTTCTACCTTCAATACTTCTTTTTCCTGTCATAAACAAAGATCAAGACAAGAGAGCAACTACTGTGTTTGTTACTAAATATAGCACACTTTTTATTCCATAATAATAATTTGTCAGTGTTCTTGATTGCCTTATCTGAGCTTTGACACACAACAGTTTGGTTTTACAGCTTCTGGAAAGTTATTCATTTATTTCTGCAAAGAAGGTTTTCTCTGTAAATCCTGAAAGGGTGTCACAACTGCTGTGGCTGTGAGAGTCTGTCTGGACTAAAAGTCAACTATCTGTTATCTAAATATGTGCTTAATAACTTCATTAATAATTGCATTCGAGCTCCTGATGTTTCACTCATCTGAACTGACATCAGTTCTCTTGTTTTTGGTAATTCTGTGTCTGTTCTTCTAAACCATCAAATCTCTACTACTAATTCCTCCACAAACTGGCAAGCAATGGGGCACATACAGCCTCTCACCCCCTTTCTCTCTGGGGAGAACCTGTTGTGACCACGGGTGTGTCACGAAAGGGACAGGGGCAGGCAAGCAGAGAAGAAAAGTTCTGGTACATGAAGGTGTGTATCTATTAAGTGCATTATTTCCTGGAGGAACTGATGCCTTTCGCATTGCAAATCATTCACACTTTCCAAACTCTGATCGTGATAAACAGGAACAATGAGGTAAGTATGGAAGTTAACTCTGAAAATATAAATAATATATTGGCTCCTGATGTGCATTCACTGCAGAGGACTGTTTTAATGTGCAGGACTACACACGCAACTAGTAGATACCAGTGTGTCTGCAAAGCTGCACCATTTACACCTGCTGAAGACCTGACCCTTATTTTTAGTAGTGCTCTGGGAAGTTCTCTTGGTCCTACATGCTCGCTTCACAGCCAACAGGAAGATATTAAGCCCTGGATTAGTCTAGTTGCACCTTGAGGCAGCACTGGAAAATCATGACTATCGTGATGGCTGAAGACTCTACATATGGGAGATGGACATCGCCAGAGGACTGGTGGCACATAGCTCTGCCAAACACCCTCCACAGCCAGGTTTGTCCCACTCTGTGCACCGGTTTCCAGCTGGAGCACAAGCTGTGGCTCCCCAAATGGCCGGTGCCTGGGGTTGTTGGGTCTCTCTGGAGGCTCACAGCACAGCCTGCTCAGGACTGAAATGCTTTACTCTAGTGAGACTTCAGGGTTAGTTTTCGGGTGCCCCCTGAGGCAAAGCTGAGACGCTGGTGGTGGCCTGGCATGGAGGTCGGACGCTGCCTGAGCAGGGAGGCACAGCGCTCTGGTGCCAAACGCTTCCCAGGCATTTCCTTCCCTATTTCTGTCAGCTCCCTGGCAAAAGGGAGTTTTAAGGAGGGGCACAGAGGAATCGAATGGGCTGGGCTGAGCAACTGGCATGGGAGCAAGGGGCAGCAGGGGTGGGAGCTGCATCCAGCGTGGATGGAGGGAGAGGGCAGCC
>NW_010515681.1:0-5793 GCF_000687285.1 Phaethon lepturus
TTATATAATATAATATATTAAAAAGTCATGTTTATCTACACTTCTTTGAGAAAAACTAGGCCTCATTATTGCTATCACAGTCAGAAGAATAATTAATGTCAAGTTTTTACAGTGAATTCATTACCTCCTTGGACAGGGAGCGACTCTAACCATATTTTGCAGAAAAGCTTTCAGAAGAAGAAAAAATATAGTGTGTGCTAAGTGCCTGTGAGTCATAGTCTTCACTGCCTGACAACAGGAGTCAATAAACCAAATACATTGACTGTTTGTTGATTCAATAACATGCACCATCCATGAATGAAGACATTCTGTTAAATTAAGATTATTCCATCATTTTCAAATTATATCCTCATAGAAATATTGCATCTCAAATGCTCTGCAAAATGATGTATAACCAACATTCTCAGGGGTCGGTTATTAGGGATATATATGTTACCCTGGAATATCAAACTGCTCAAAGCTTGCACTTTGATCTTGCTTCCAAGTTCCTGGAAGTTTCTTCTGGTCCCTGTTTGTCGTGGTTTAACCGCAGCTGGCAACGAAGCCCCACGCAGCCGCTCGCTCACTCCCCCACGGTGGGACGGGGGAGAGAATCGGAAGGGCAAAAGTGAGAAAACTCATGGTCTGAGACAAGGACAGTTTAACAGGGAAAGCAAAAGCCACGCGTGCAAGGAGAGCAAAACAAGGAGTTCATTCACCGCTTCCCATCGGCAAGCGGGTTCAGCCATCTCCAGGGAAGCAGGGCTGCATCACGCCTAACGGTGGCTTGGGAAGACAAACCCCATCACTCTGAATGGGGACAGTTTATGTGCTGAGTATTTCTTCTTCCCCCAGTTTATGTGCTGAGCATGACATCATACGGTATGGGATATCTCTTTGGGCAGTCAGGGTCTCCTGTCCTGGCTGTGTCCCCTCCCAACTTCCTAGGTTTGGATGGAGCCTGTGCTAGGTATTCACCACAACCATTTTTTTTGTAAGACTAATAATTTCACATCTTCCTTCACACCACCCATCATCCCAGCATTTCCTTTATCTGAGTCAACTTCTGCATATGGTTCCCTTTGGGTTTGAGCTAAGTGTTTGAAAGCAATGGGAAGTGTCCAGTGGGGACTGTGACCTCCAGGGTGTAGATCAGATGCTCTGCTACTCATTTTTTATCTGCTTTTGGACCCACAACAGCCCAATCATCTGCAAAGGTTTAAAATCCCATGAAAGCTTCTTCAGTCTTCAGAGATGTCATGTCATATGTTCTAGTATCAGTTGGCCATGGTTGAAGCTTTCAATAAATTCCTTTTAAACATGACGTTATGGTTTTCCACCTGCAAAGTAATACAGCCTCATTTACAGACTGCCATTGTGTGTATGTTCATTTTTGAAGATACATCCGTCTCTTGAGAAAAGGTCTGACCAAGACTGTGGCAATGGAAGCTAAAGCAAACGTGGGGATTAGGTACGTCCCGAACCAAAACTTTCTAAAATTTTGCTGTTCTAGCCTTAAGAAAGGAAACTGCAGTTACCCTCCTGGGGCAGTGCTTCTTAGCAAGTCCTAGTACTTCTGAAGGAAAAAACGGTACGATCTTTATTTGTTCTTTACCCTTATCTGGAATTCCCAAATAATTTATATATGTTTGCTTCAAAGCAGCTCCATGATACTATGGATGCTGAGCCATATATGGGACTCGATAGCCGGCTTAGTGCTGTTGAGCTGACTCAAAATATCCTTTTCATACTCAACATTTCTTCACACTTACAAAAGGGTCATATCAATACAAGCAACCCTAAAAACAGAAAACAACATGAGAAAATTAACTGGTTGCTCAATTCGCTGCAGTGGACCTGCTTTGATTATCATAATGAAGGCCACAAGCACTTCAGTTTCTTGATGTGAGAGGACTCTGGAAATTGTTGAGATGTCGTATTCCTGAGGAGATGTGCCATCCTCGGGAATAGGAAAGCCCCCATCTCGTGCAATGCCCACCACTCCCAGCACTGCTGGAAATACAAAATATTGGGTGATCCTTCCACCTTGCGCAAGCATTTATAGGCACCACACGACCCTGCGGGGAGCTCCTGGTTGTCTCAAGGCTCTTTTCCATGGAGCATAAATGCTAAAAAACATAAGGACCTCCCAAAAAAATACTAATGAAGTATATGTCCTCAAGACTGTCAGACTGTCAGCTGACCAGCGCACAGAAAAGAAGTTTAAAAAGTTGGAGGTGATGCAGTGTTTGCAATTACTATTATAGAGACCAGGCTTTTGCTGAGAAATAAATAAAACCCAAGCGGTTTAGTGAATATTAAGCTACCTTCTGAAGTTTTGAGAAACACCACTTCCCCTACTGTGAGAAGTAACAGCTTTAAATCTCCCATGGTCTGCCCAAAGAGAGAAGCATATGTAGCGGTTTTGGGTTGAAGGAGATATGCTGTAAAAATAGTGGCTTTCATTAAGATGAATCACAGCAAAAGTAACAAAAAAGTGCTTTGATACGACGGTGAGTAGAGGATTAACTGCACAATGCTGCCGTTTTTTTGAATTCTGCGCGTCTCCTATTTGTTTTGTGTTTGTTCGTGATGCCAGCAATAAAAATCATGTTTGGCTGCTAAGTGAGCAAGTGTGCTAAAAAAGGGCTTTATAGTGGCCAGAATCTGTTTGTCAGCAGGTGACTGCTGTGCGGAGGGGGAAAGGGGAAAGCTTGTCTTTTTTTATTTTCAAGGGCTGAAAAAAAAAAAAAAATACAGCCCATCCAGCCTTGCAGGGCGGGTTATTTATAGAAGATCTCTGCCTTTTGTCAGATTCGTTGGGATAACGATGTTCTTCCCGAATAAACCCTATTCTGTGCAGCAGAAGAGGAAGAGTCCTGCAGAGAGTGTGCATGTAAGCTAATGTCCGCGAGACAGAAAGGGCTGTGGCAGAAAACGCTGCTGAGCAAAATCCACAACAATCTAATCATGATCTCTGGTAGTCAGTGAGAGCTGTGGGAGAAGACGTTGTATAAAGCAGACACATCCAGGAAATAATGCCTGTCCAGTGCAGCCAGATGGAGTGGGTATATCCTGACAAAGCATTTATTTTAATAAATGTTCAATTAAAATTATTTCTGTAGTGCAAGCATGGTCCAGAAGTAGTATGAGAATTAATAAGATTCCTGATAGAAATAAACATAAAGGTAATTGTGCGCTAGTTAAGAGCGACCGTTATAAAAAATGAATCTTAACATTTCTATAGGATTATTTTGTGTATGTGCAAACCAGAAAATGTTAGTTCAAGCTATGCTTTAAAATGACGTTTTTAAAATTCTAGCTCTTTTTTGCACAAAAAAAATCATCCATAACACTGCCGACTCTTCCTGTGCCCGTGCAACGCGCCAGTAATCTGTAGGTTTATATAAATACAGTAACTGAGGAAAAACTCCACTAGAAACTTCCATCTGTAATATAACATATACACTGTCTAATCAGAAGTTTATGATAGCAGAGATCTCAGGTGAACAGAGGAAGATTTTTCTAGTCTACACCTTGATATAACCCCGTTTATGTGTGAAATTGTGGGTACGTGAATCCCACTTAAGTGAGTAGGGCTCTTCACGCGGGTAAAATTGTGTACGTGCCTAAGTATTGCCTCAGACGGCGTCCAAGCAGACGTTCAGCAGCAGGTTTTTATTTTATGAGTTACAACTTGGTCTTCATCGCGCTATGGGTTTGCTTGTTTCTCAGAAGGTACGGTGTGTCCTGGGTTAAAGCTCTGGGAGTGCACCCGTGGTGCGTCCGCAGCCTCCACGCTCCAGCTGAAGGTGGCCTCCGCGCGGCGGTGGAAGGCACCTGAAAATAAACAAAAAAAGCTGGACGTGTCGATGGCAGGGATGGATCTGAAGCTTATTAGCAGAGAGCCTGGAAACGCCAGAGCTGAAAAGGTTAAGTTCACAATTTATTTTTAAAATGAGAAACTTGGTGTTTGTCTGGCAAAGTAATACAGTGCGTAGTGCAGGGTTGTTTTAGAGGTGTTTTGTTTAGTTCAGTAATTAGGCCTGAGTGGTTCTCTCAGACCTTTTCCCCGTGTTTTGGGCTTTATTTCTGCCTGTGTGGAGGTGATGATGTTTAATGCACACAAACACTTCTGGAAAGCAGGCGCCGGGTTTCACACGTCAGTACGTCCAACAGCGCGTGTCCTTTTGCACGTGCCACCGCCGGCTCCGCCGTGTGCCAGCGCTGCCTGTGACCCGTGGCCAGTGCAGGATGGCACCTGGCAAACCAAACCGCTCTGGCCGTGGCAGAGGCACCATCCCGCAGCCCCTGCTCCCGTCCCGGCTCCAGCACCCGGCGGTGAAACGTGGCGGACGAGCGTCTGGCCACCCCTTCCCGGCTGGGGTGCACGCATATACGGTTACGCTGTGGTAAGAGAAAATCAAATTTAAGCTGCACGCAATCAATAAATCTTAAAACAGCTGAGTATTTCTAGAAATAAGGCTTTGGAAGTGTCTGTGACCCAAAAAGAAAAAGCTTTAGCAGTGTCTAAAATTCCTGGAAGTCTTTTTTTCTCTCTTTAATCTGCTACTTCAAAGCCTTGGTGGCTGCTGCAGATCTTCCTTCACTGCAGCCGCCCAGGGTGGACATCCAGCACAAAGGGGACCAAACCCCGAGGCTGCCCCTGCCCGTCGGGGCGTTCCCCTGGTGAGGCGGGTGCGAAGCATCCCGGGGAGCCCCGGCTCACTGCCACCACCTCCGGCCGCCTGACGCTGCTGCTGATCACCCCACCAGAGCTGCAGAGCGGATTCATGGCTCTGGGCAACCCACCAGATTGCCCCCGGCGTATTTGCAAGCCCAAAGCTCCCACAGCCGTGGTGCTGCCTCCAGTGGGCTGCTGGGACCCGGCTCCCTGGTAGCCGTTCTGACGAAGACTAACCCAGCTTGCAAATATTCAGTGTTGAAGTTCAAGCTGCCAGTGTACCTAGGGGAATGAAAACAAGGGGAAGGGAAACATTGGAATAAATTTAAATAAGAAATCTGTTCAATGAAATAAAAAATTATTTGGTTTTTGCAGTACCTGCAAGCAGAGGAGCTGAAGACCTGTCGTGAAGGTGCTTCCACGTGTGAGTAGCTACATGCCGGAACAGTCCTCGGGAGTGCACTGTGCTCACGGGTGAAAAGCAATGTGTAAGTCTTCACGGGCTTCCACTCTAAATGTTCAGTTTATTTGTGACAGTATTATTTGTTCATGCCTAATGAATAAATATTTCAAATAATACTGCGTTTTACATTTTCTAAATGTTGTTAAAAATAAAACATGCATTAATTTAAGTATTACATGTTGTACAAGTACGTGCACTGTAGAGGAGGTCAGTTAAAAGGCTAGAGCTGTATTTTCGTTTTCGGGCCACTAATAGTGCATTCCCATATTTGACATTGCTGTACGCCTTCCGATGCTCCTGAGAAATACCTTAATATTTAAATTGTCCCACCAAGTATTAAAAGGTTTTGCCGCTTTCTCCTTTCACTCCGAGCACAAACTAGGCGCAAGCTGTGCGTCTCTAAAGTCAATGCATCTCTCCAGTCATTACAAAACGGGAAATAAATAAATAAATAAATAAATAAACCAAAATAAAACCCAAGGGCTGGTAATTTAGTACTAGAAAGTTAATTCAGGAGACCTCTAACCTTTAAACCGCCACGTGACTATTGATTTTCAATATTGCGCGGGTCCGCGCCACCCTAAGCGTGTAGTTCAGCAGATTCAGGACAGTTTTTTCCTGATCAGTTCGGTCCCCGAGTACTTGTGCATTAAGACAACAAACACCG
>NW_010515682.1:0-261 GCF_000687285.1 Phaethon lepturus
AAATTTCATCTGCCTTCAGCAGACGTCTCTCTCTTTTGCAATTCTTTACCATCTTGCGACTGAAGGGTCTTTTCACACCCTGCAACATGACTGTTTTGCCCCTTTCTGGGGCTGGTGATGTGGGGAAAGGGGGATGGCCTGTGTCCACATGTGGGGAGCTAGCAGAATTTCCCCTCTATTATTCTTATTATTTTTTAATAGTGGGCAGATATATTGCCTCGGATTTTCTGTCTGTGGTTCTGAGGGTGTGGATGGGGGGGG
>NW_010515682.1:632-39342 GCF_000687285.1 Phaethon lepturus
CAAGAATTAACCTGAAGCTTTTTTTTTCCCCCCAACCTACGCTATAGTGAAAAATGCAATTAATTAATAACAAAAGCATTAGCCAGGGCAGGGGGAGAGTCACCCTCTTTGCAATACCCTTATAGTACAACCAGTTAGACAACTGTGCACCAGCTGGTAAAGAGACAGAGGACCACGCCTCTGTTAGCTCCGAACTCGGGTGGGATAAGAGGAGCTCACAGTGTGAACCTGTTGGAAACCAGTTCACTCTCTTTACTGGTGCCACCTGGCTTTTCCTGTAAGGGAATGGGGATGATGAGGAGGTTTGGGTGGTGGCTAGTGACAAATTTTTTATGTACAAAATGATAATGAAATTGAAATAAAGCTGCTTAGACCGTTCCCCTCTAACCCTTCCCCCTTTTATATTGTGTGAAAGCCCAAACCTGCTCCTGATTAAGAGAGCCTATTTTGGCTGAACCTCTTGGACTTCCTTGGGAGGATGCTGGATTTATGTAGTTGGAACTTTGAGGCAAGAACCGGCCCCAGATATCTTTGTAAGGCATTTTGGAAACTTCCCTGAATTACGGATTTGTAGGTAGCGACAAGGAGCTTTGGTCCTTGTTCTGAGTGCAACAGTCAACTCAGTCTTAGGTACGGCACCATACTGGTTACTTTCTTTATGCGCACGTTTATGTATCTCTTACAACATAGCACTGCAGTATTCTGGAGCAACAGCCTGACACACCGATGTGAGTAACTCCAGTTACTGTAGAACAAACAGCACAGTACTGAGACAAAATGCAGGTTAAGGTGTGTTTCTGAATGGAGATGTGTGTGTTATCAAATGAAGGAGTGATTTTGTAGAATAATGGGGAGGGGCAGGTGAATGGGATAGAAGGAGACCCTGCGTCATCCTGTGTTTTTCCCCATGTAGGTTTTTCAAATGCTTTGCAATTAATGATATAATTCACTAAAATCTGGAGGGAGGTGGTGATGGCTTGTGGGGGGGAACACGTTGCAGCCAGCCAGCAGAGCACGTTCAGATGGCAAACACGGGATGAAAAGAGCAGAGGAGGAGAAGGCAGGCAGACAGGGAGGCAGAGTGACAGAGCGGTGGGTGGAGGTGCAGAGCAAATTTTAAAATAAAGTAGGTAGCTCTGGGATCCTTTGGAGTCAGAAGAGAGCTATTTGGGGAGGGGGATAATTTTGCCCATACCACCACAGGTTGGGCATTAAAGCTCCTGAATAATATTCCGATGTACCTGTTCTTTACATCTCTCTGGATTTACTCCTGTCATTTTGTATTCTGAAATACTTAGAAATGCATGGCACGCAGGTATCTTGGTCGCACATCGTCCTCTCTTCCTGCTCTGTACATTAATCCACCGCATGGTACACACCCCTGTGCGCGTGCATGTGCAGCACGCATCTCCAGTCTCCGGCCGCTGTACTACACATATATGCACAAGCACACATGCCCCGGTTCCCACATGCTTTCTGATGCTTATGCAGCCGTACAACCTGCATGTGCCTGCCCGTGCATATTCGGCGGACGTTCCTGGGCTCAGAGCCCAACTCCTGCTCCTATACCTGAATACACACCACGACTGCCGAACTGGGAATAGAGCAGTTCGCTCAGCAAAGCTGGTGATGCACCAGAGGAAGCTTTTATCTGGAGAAGAAAAAGACCTCGGGTTTTCAGCTTGTGGTCTTACGCTGTCCCCACCCAGACCTTTCACGGAGAGAAAAGGATGGAATGGGCTCTTCAGCACAGGCAGGAGTTTCCTTCCCAAAATAAAGACAGCTCTCCTCAAATTATTTTTCAGGGGAAGCCCCTGGTGTCCCGCCTTTCTGGCAGCTAAAGAGCAAAATGTTGAAATTACAGGCTTGGATGTGGAAGAAATCTCTTCACATTTGTGTCTAGGTGTGCCTGTATGTGTCTGTCCTCCCACCCCTCAAAGACAAATATGTTCACACACTCGTACCTTGCAGACTATTCTTTCTCGTGGGTGCGATGCCAATGTGAAGAGTGAAGTATCTGGCTGACTGTGCCCACCCATGAGAGATGTAGATAGCTTGGTGTTGTCACTTCTGCCTACAGTCGATTGCAGCTCTGAATCTGTGCCCACAAAATACTCAGCTAAAAGGTGGCGTAACCAAAAGGCTGGGTCAAGCAATTTCTGAAAAATTAAACTTAACCTTTACTGCCAGCAAGGGGTGCAGTCGGTAGTAGGCAGAGCCGGTAGTTAGGTGGGTGGCTAGAAATGCAAGCGTTGCATGCACCGCATAGTAGAACAGATGAACGTTCTGGGGGTATGTGCTCAGTATTGGATTGCATGAGTGATTAAACAATAACCCGCAAGCAGGTTTCCCACTTGTGGGTGAGATGAGTCTCATCCATCACCAGCCGTATCCGACGGCTGCCCTCCCGATCTGTCCGCTCCTCCCCACCCCAGTGCCGGGGAGCCAGCGGCTGCGAAGGGTCCAAACCGGCAAAGGTCCCACCCTGCCACACCCATCGAATCGAAGGAGGGAGGGGGGAAGCGGCAGTCTGCATTTCTTTCCCCTTCCACACGAGCAGCATGAATAAACAGGGCTGTACCTCTAAAGATGCAGTTTAATGCAATTGGAGAAGGAGAAAGCATTAGGGAACTGTTCTAGCAATTACAGCCAGCCGGTGAGGTGTCTTGTCGTTCCAGGAACTGCAGAGGTGTGCGGGAAGGAGGAAATGGAGAAAAGGAGAGGGAGAGGAAGATGCAGGCAGAGTTAAGGTTTTCTTGCCTCAGGATATTAAAATGTCTCGGACCTCATCGAGGATAACTTAATTATGCCGCACAATCCAGAGGGTTCAAAACTTGCAAGGCATGGTCTTACCTTTAAGCACCACTGTGGAGAGAGGAAAAGGGGTATTTTAAAGGAAAGGTGCCCACCCACGCCCCTCCTCCCTCCACTTGCCAGCCTGGTGTGGATCACCCCAGACCACCAGCTTCAGGGCAGAGGCATTTCATCTGCAGCCTGGGGAGAGTCTAGCCTCTGCCTCTGCCTTTCTGCGCCGTTTCTGTGCTGCTTCCCGTAAACAATTGCTGCGTGGAAGTTTAATTACTCCAGGTCCTTACTCTTTCTCTTCCTGGGGCGATACCCCTGGGGTTTCTCCCGAGAAGGGTGTCTCCAGAGGAGCACCCCTCCCATCACCCTGACCTCCTCTGCTGCCTTTGCTGACTATTAGAGACATTGATTTCTCCTAGATAGCATAATGTAACTCTTCTTAATGGCACAGACAAGCCCCCTCTTCGGGAACTAATTGCGGGCAGAGGGTAATGCTTAGTGGGAAAGAAACCAGCCTGTTGATCCACATTGCCTATTGCCACTTGCTCCCGAATGAGAGTCCCAGCAAAAAACGGGCAGGCTGTACCCGCCAGTACGTGGAGGCATCCCTGCTGAGAGGGCTGCGCCGAATCGTGTACCTGCCTGTGCCAGGCTGGGTACACGTGTGCAGCCTGAGGAACCGACGTACGTTGTCTGAGGGCTTGTCCTGGCCCAATGCTGAGGGTGTCTGAATGATCTCAGAGCTGCTGCTGCCTCAGGATAAGAAAATGGGCTGTAGCTCCAGACTCTGCCCATGCCATGCTGAGAGGGTGAGCATCACTCAGGGGTGAGGGGTGAGAGGGATCCCTCCTCCAGTCCTGTGGCTTTGACTGACTAGAAGGAGAAAGCGCAAAGAGGTGTCCTCTCAAGTCTGCTCTCATTTCAGGCCAGTTGTCATGGATTCTGTGGTGCCATCCCAGGATCTAGTAGCCATCCTGCACAGACACTATATTTCCCTCTCCCCATTTCCCAGAGAGCAGCAATTCCCCCGCTGCTGGCAGCTGCTAATTTGCAAGGCCTTCTCGTGCTGGTGGGAAGGCAACTGGGCCCTTTGACCATTGCAAGATGAAAGCAGGCTGATAGTCTTGCACGGTATAAATCAGGGATGTATATACCTGCTTGGGTTCGCTGGCCTGATGCTGTGAGGCATCTGCTCCCCTCGATGACTCTCCTCTGCTCCACATGCTCCACATGCAGAGGACATGGGGCATAAGTGGGCTCTGCCTAGTCTGTATGGAGCAGGCGTGTATATGCTGAGGGAGTATATTAACAGGCAAGACAGCAGGCATAGCCTGAAGATGCCTCTGCTTTTGGCTGAGATAGTATGAAGCAAAAGCACCAGGTACATATAACCTGAGACATCTGCATGCGCCCAGCAGGGTGGTGGTCCATTTCTGACTGCTGTTTGCTCAGTCCGTGCGCTGCTGGCCCGTGCGTCCTTCCCTCTGTACAGCTCTCTCATCCCCTCCTCCTGCACATAAATGACTTGTATCTCTGCTGTTGCTTCGGGCTTCCTCCCTACACAGGGAGGGCTTTATTTGAATTTGAGAGTGAACGATAGCTCTGATGACAGTTCCAGGCTAAAGACACCTGAGGATGGGAAACCTTTTGATGGCAGCTCTCTGTGTTGATGTCCTTTGGAAGTCACTGTGTGATTCCCCTTTTTGCTGTGACTCTGACAAGTCTCAGGGGTATATTTGGCAGCAAGTCCATACCTGGCTGCATCTGAGTTTTGAAGGTCCAGCGTCCAGCTGTAAGGCAACAATCATAGCCCGGTAGCTCTGCACAGGGGAATGCTGGGCTGGTAAGAGGAGGTCGGTCATCTGGCAAGGCCCAATGGAAGGTGCACATGTCTTGCTGGTTAGAAATACCAGAATACCTTGCTGTGGGTATACCAGGCAGGTATCTGGATGAAACACCTTCCATTATCTGAAGTCCAAGTCTGGAATTCATCCACATTCATTTAATCTATAATTTCAAGATCCTCCTGAGCACGCCGGGAGGTGGCATGTAACCTCAGAGCTCTGATGGCCTCATGTGGAGAAGGTGTTTATATTTCCTTAGGGCTCTCTCTATCACCTGCTGAGTGTGCGTGTAAAACTCCATGGCTTTTCATGGTTGCAAGCACCACAGGCCAGTAGTTAGTATATAGGAATGGGTTTTGGGAGAGCTGTTTTCTCTTCCTAGCAGTGCTATTAACCTGCTTTCTGACTTGATCTAAGCACAGTTTCTCTGCCGGCCATGGCCATCTCTGCAAGATGCTTCTTTAATTTGGAAACTGAATAATTAGTGTGTGGAAAAAAAAAAAAATACACAGATGCCCTCAGGTGAGAGGTGCTTTAGACAGGCAAAGCATTGCTTTATCCATCCTCAGTCACTCCTGCATTGCTGGGATGTTTATTAGCCACTTCAGTTCCTTTAACACAAACCATTGATTTTCTTCCCAGACCTAGACTTTATTGCTATGAGCCAGAGCCTGAGAGTAGGGCTACAACTTAGTTTTCTCCCTCCTGTTCACCAGTGTGCTAGCCTCCCCCCGTGCCCCATCATAATGATACAGCCTGTAGCAACCTACGATATGTGCATGGAGCGGAGGAATAGTGTAGTGAAAATAGTGATTTGTTTTTAATATAACAAAAGGAATTTGTGCTTTTGGAGTTACACTGATCCTGCTGTCTCCGCCTGTTATTCATTTTGTCGCCTTTCCCCATCTGTTCTGCTTCTCGCCTTCCTCCTGCTCCCTTGACCATGCAGTCCTCCTGCTGCTGCTCCCCTCCTCCAGCTGGGTACCAGCCCTCCATTAGGCTGTGCTTCTTGGGGGCTGCTGCTGGCAGGACTTATTCCCTTCACCCTTCCTGGCACTGGTATCAGAAGGGAAGCTGGTGGGAGGGAGGACTACGTGGGTTCTTCCTTTGTGCTTCCAGTTGCCTCCACTGGGGCAGCTGTTGCAGCTACTGCAAATGAACACCTATAGACAGAGACAGCAAAGTGGAGCATCTTCACCTATAGACAGAGACAGCAAAGTGGAGCATCTTCACCTATCACATTACTGTTAGCATAGGTTAAAGGTTGCCCACCCCCAGCAGGCGGCTGGGGAGGGGTATAGGTGCCATAGGAGCAATGCATGCAGTGCAAACTAGTGTCACTATTCCTGCTTTCTTGAGGGTTCATACTTCTGGGCTTGTCCCTTGGCTACTAGTGCCACTGCTGGGTGGCAGGCTGTGCTCCAGCTGTCTTACTGGCCCGGGAGCGGATGTCCTGAGCCTGCCTTCCTCCCACCATGTTGGTTGGCTTTGATGCCTCGAAAGGGAAGCCAGGATGTACTTACATTCTTTTAAATTATAACCAATAAATGTCAGTCCCATTCATTACTCATCTTACTTCGGAAGTTTCTTGAATTAATTCCAGTCATAATCACAGTATCTCTCTATTTATAGAAAGTCAGGACATCTCACAATATTTAAACATTCTCTCTGTAGGAGACACCTTTCTGTAAGGTCTGGTAATTAGCAAAACTAACAGGCTCTAAAAGAATCCTACTCACTTGATTTGAATGCCCCTAAAATTTAGGGGTGCAGGGGAGTGTGTTTGGATCTGAACCTAGCTTTGAAGCTAGTTTTATTCCACTCTTCTCATAATTGCCTAGGAGCAAAACTGTGGTCTCAGGAATGTTAGTTTTTTTATGAATTGGGATGATTTCTAATAATTGGTGATGTCTAGGATAATTTACAGTTTTGATTACTCTTATAATTGTTAAGACCATAACCAACTGGCATCCAGTTCAACAGACTATTGAATGGAGTCTAATCAATTTATTTTATTAATAGTATCCAATGACCTTATAAATCTGCAATGTTAAGTACTCGGAGGTGGGCAGGTTGGGGCAGCATGGTGCCACGTTTTGATCTTTTGCACAAGATGCCAGTCATTTATATTAGTTCAAATTGAAAACAGCAGGATGTCAACCCCAATGGGTTTGCACTGACCATTGTTTTCCTTGTATCATTCCTTCTTCTCTCTGCCTACAGCTTTATGAGTAAGGTATTCAGTTGTGGATTTATAAATAACTTAACAAAAATCATCGAGGTTTGGAAGGGTAGACATAAACAAGTGTCACTTGCCGATTTGCTGACAGTAAAATTTGCAGCCATTTAGTTTAGTTTAAGAGTGAAATCCACTGCTGGAAATCACCTGATATAAAAATATCAGATATTTTATTGCTGATAAAGTGTGAGGAAGGCATCACCTGCTTGACTGTGCCTGAGAAGCGTGGTGCAGCTGGGGAGGTGGTACTGGAACCGCGGGAAACTGGGACGATGGGGAACTGAGGCAAAGGAGTTTTTAGAAGTTGTACCAAAAGTCTATCCTCAGCAGGGACAGGCCACTGTAGATTGGAGGTGCGTGAACTGAAATGTGTTCCTCGGAGCTGGGGGCACCTTTCTTAGGGTCAAGATTGCAATTCTTACCTTGTGATGTTGGAGTAGTCAGGCTGGCAGCTTGCAAAGACCTGGACTGCAGAGGCTGAGTTGGAACCTGTCAGAACGGGGCTTTGCCTGATCAAAGATGAATAACAGTGGTTTTAACCCTTCCTGCTGTTTGCATTTCCAGTGGGAAACCCAGAGGAATCTCAAGCCCTACACAGAGTTTTGAGGACAGACACCCACAACAGAAAATTGATGTTTAATGTTGACTGTTAAAATTGCAGTCAAAAGCGTGATAAGGATGAGTGATAAGGGACTAAGGATTTAGTCCCACCTAAAGCACAGGATCTGGCAAATTGCCTTTCCCTTGTATCCTAAATTCCAGTCAGAATACAAGCTAGAAAAAATTAAATCCTAAGGAAACGACGAATGGAACAAGGAAAAAAGATCCCCCCCCCCAAATAACTGAATAACTGAAGCTAACTGAAACCTCCATGAAGTAAATGGAAATTGGATAACTTCCAGAGGACAGTTAGCAAAGTTAACGTGAATCAATACCTGAAGCTCCTTCTTATATGGTAAAACTAGATATGCAGCAAAAAGAACCCTCAATTATGATGCCGGTGTGCAAGACTCTGTGGAAGACAAAAGAATTGACAAATTAGTGAAAAATGAGCCCTAATGGCTTATAGGAACTTCTAGCAAATCTTCCTTTAAAGTTCAGGTAATTCTTCCTTATGTTCTTTCTTTTCTTCCTTAGAGTCATATGATTCCACAATTCAGGAAGAGATACCATAAGACAGTGCCTTATCTTGTAGAATTTAATTATTTTTTAATTAGGGTGTGGCTGACAAGAGGAGTCTGAAATGTATCACAGTATTTTACTACTGTTCTGAACTGAGAAATATGAGATTGTTGTAAGCTGAACTACGTTCTTAGAGGTGTCTCTCATAGGCTGTAGAACTTCAGAGCTTCCTTCCTTTCTAACTGTGGACGTGCCTAAAGTCCTAAGATAATTACACTTACACCTGCAAAGTCCCCTAAGCATTTAAAGGCTGCCTACTGGCATGCCTAGATGATCCTTAGTTTTATAAGCAATAATCAGCTCAATACCTGCTTAACGGCTAAGCTACTGTGGGATCTACAAACCAAGTATTCTTCCAGTTGCTTTCCCTGCACAGCCAAAACAGGTAGGCTTGTCAGAGCACACAGGTCAAGTGTCTGCACAGAATGCATCCAAGAGGAAGGGAATGTACTACCTTCCTTTTATCCAGAAGCACTTTGATTAATTTACCCAGGTATGTGGTGAATATACCATCTCTGCCTGAGTAGATCTGTACCCGCCACCTCCCAGGAGAATGTGCTATTAGGCTACAGAATATAGTGGGACCAGTGTTTCCTGGAGAAGCTGATCTATTTTGCACAGATAAATAAAATATTAATTGGGCCAGAGCAAGAGAGTGAAAAAAGTATCATCCTGACTCTCTACCTTGGTGTTTATGATACTAGTGGAGGGGAGGGAAGAGCTTTGGGTAAAGCTTTACATCATACATTGTCGATAAGGTCAAAGCATTTTATGCCCATTTTGCGTGTCTCCAGTAAGATGGTCAACTGCGAGTTGATGGCTAAAATAATTAGTAGGAGCCACAAAGGAGGAAGATTGGGATCTAGGAAAAGGTCTGAACAGGTCAGGATGTACTGATGTAAGATGGCTGTTTCAAATCATCCTAGCTTATTTACAGAGCTGATGGAAGCATGAGCTTTGAATGCTTTGAAGACTTATGAGGGCTGGAAGAGGTGTCAGAAGGCTGAAAAAGAACGAGTAGAAGATAAGAAATTTTAGACTACTGAGTTTAACTTCATTCCTGGAAAAAAAATGGCGGAAATAATCAAATAAAGGAGATTATTAGGAGCCAGCACAGATCTGTCAAGAATAGATCACGTCAAACTAATTTAGCTTTCTTCTATAACAAGCCTTGTGGATACAGGGGAAGTAGTTGTCATACCTTGTCATTTGTAAAGATTTTGACATTATCTCACAGGCTTTTATCATAAGTGAAGCAAAGAAACATGGTCCAAAGGAAAACATTACAGCAGGCATGCAGATCTGGTGTAGATAATCCTACTGAATGAGCAATTCTCACTGATTTCCTGTCGAAACAGAAGACTCTATCGAGCGGGTTGCCACAGGCTTGACCTGTGGCCTGTTAATGCTTCGTGTTTTCATTAAATACATTGTACTCTATATTTTAATTTCAACCTGAATGACTGTCTAGAGGAAATATTTTCTAAAATCTGCAGATGGCATGAATCAGGTATAGGCTGGTGGAAATTACTGGAATTCAAGACAAGCTTGTCAAACCAAGGACCTGGTTTGAACAGCATTGGAGCGGATATAAAGTGCTCTCCATGGGAATGACTAATAAATTGCAACCAGCTGTCCATGGGAGCCAACAGGCCAGCTAAGCTATCTTTCAGGAGGGGAGACAGGGTCTCTAGAGGACCACAAGTTCAGTGTTAGTCTAGAACATCATTCTGTTGTCAAAAAGGAAAACATCATCTTACCAGGTTATGCAAATGGGAGTATAGGCTGTAAGACACATCTAATAAGCCTTCAGCTCTGATGAGCATATGTAAGTCTCAGCTGAAATGTCAAGCCTTAGTCTTGTACTGCACTCTAAGAAAGTGTGGTCCAGTGAGAGACAGTGCAGACTGGGATAGTGAGAATTGCTGGAAGTCAAGGGAAGTATAATTTGTGAGGAAAGACTGAAGTGCAAGAAAATGGAAATAAACTGTTCTTCCTGTCCGGGATGGATAAAACAAGGAGTAATGGTCTTTAATAGGCCATCAGAGTGGTTCAGACTAGACTTTAGGAAGAGTCTAAAAGGATTGTGGTATACTGGGATAGGTTGTCTGAGAAAATGATGGCAGGTCCAATCACTGAAGGGCTGTAGGAGGTACTTCTGGATCAGAGGATGGACTAAATGGTCTCTTGTGCTCTCTCAGCACTATTTTGGATGATTAGTATCAAATATTCACTGAAGCAGGAACTGGACCCAATTTGTCCTCTTGCAGAAGAGTGCTTAACCAGCAGTCTATAAAGCTGTGTTTACTTCTGTGCTCTCTCTGTCTCTGGCCTCAAGTTTATTTAACTCTTCCATGAAAAAAGCCTAAGAGCTTAAGCAGGAAAAGCTAGGAGCAGCAGTCTTCTGTAGAAGGAAGGTAAGACTTGAGATCTTTTCAGGTACAGTAGAGCTGAATGAACATCTCCCATACTTCAGGGAAGCTAGTCTCTACGCTGAGATACGAGATAAATACCTATCTGCTGCATGCTGTCAGAGAGGAACTATGGTTGTTGTCTCTTTCTGGGCAGGGATTCAGGGCTTGGAATCCAAAACAGAAGGTGCCTCCCTGATAACTAGAGCAAGATGCCTAAACCCAGACAGTTCAGATGTCACTCTGTGTTCAACATTTGCTATAGGCAGGCTCAAAAGGCGTTTGCTTGTATTTTGATACTGAAGCACCTAGTTCTCCCCATATTTTCTAATGGACTTAAGACTATGGTTTTTGCAAGGCACCTCACCTTCTTCCCAAACTTATCTCCAACATCTGTCTTCTGGACATGGACATCTGCTGGAACTCCACACCGAGGTTCCCTTTTTCATATCCTCAGGAGAGAATTATTACAAGGGATTTATCAGTTGATGGCGTTCTCTACCTGCCTGACATGAATTGTCTCAAAGCATTTATATGGCAGTCACTCAGAAATTCCCAACTGGAGTCCTGTACCCCTGCTAGCACTCCCCTTCAACGCTTAATCTCCTCTGCTCCCATTATGAGTAGAAGAGCTACTGCTGCATGAGAATATGGAAGAACTAAAGCTGACCTGTGGTATCTTCCCTTATCACGTGCTGAGTCCATACAACCCTCAGGAAGATATCCTTTCTTTGGTTATTCCAAGGCCTTTACACAACACAAGAAGGGGAACAAGACACCGTGCCTATAGTCTGGATTACCCAATTTTGGGGGGATGAGATAAACTGTAATAGTCAAAGACAGCCTTTTCAACTACATTAAATTTTGCTGAGCTTTCCCTGTTTGGATAAGAGTTTTCTTCGTAGGGGTCTTCTTCAAATAGACACTGTGTTTTTTTAATTTTATATTTGGCTGTATCTGTTGAGATTAGAGGAATAAAGCTTTGAAAGTGTAAGGAGTTTTGCAACCATTTCATAAGCAACAGTTGCACCTTTATAATATAAGGAAAGAGAATGCCATTATGATTTCAAATTATGACATTTACTATTTTCTTCCTTTTTAGTTTACATGTTTAAAGTAGGAGATTAAACACTTTTGGTAAACATACATTGAGTTTTCAAAGTCAAACACTTAGAATATAGAGAATTAATTAAAAGGGTCACCTATCCATCTTTAATTTGGCTTCTATCACGTAATAGGCATAATGATGTGGTCCTTAATGATAGGATCAAATACTGGTGGTTTGGTTTTCTTTCAATAGGATCTCTGTCTCATTCAGTGCACAGAATGGAATATACTTAGGGACTGAATGAGTTTTGCCATAAATGAAGGTGTTTTCTATAGGTCTCCCATTTCATTTACTACCAGTGATGAAGGATATGTATTGAATTGGGCAGGGGGGCTGTTCAAAAACAGAAGAATGGGCTTATGTTTTGGCAATTGAATACTGCTCTGAAGAATTAGGCTTTTTCTTGCCTTTTGCCATGAGTTCCTATGTGATATGAAAAAGCCATATAATGAGGTTTTCCATGGGTGGCCACTAATTGGTGTGCTCTCATATTCTGGGTTCTCAGTCTGAGACATCTGGGGTCTGACATGCAGAAATGCAAAGCTGGTATTGTTTGGAGTTCTGCTCTCAACATGCACAGAGCTGGGGAAATGCTAATCCAAAGCATCACAAATTAGGAACCCAAGATTAGTGGGTGCTCTGGCCATTTTGACCTTAGCCTCTTTGTGTCTGATTTCACTGTCTGTAAAATAGAGATAACAACCCCACCTACCTCTCTGGGAGAACATCCATTAAGGCTCCTGAAGCACTGAGATATTATGGCAAAATAGCACCACAGAAAAAGTCTGTGAGGAAATTAATATTCTGCATTCAGTGATGGGTTTGAATGATGTGTGGCAAATAAGGCACTTTGCCACGCCTGAAATTAGGGTAACGGGAAACTACTGAATCACTACCCACTCAGTGAGCTCTGTCTATCCTTTGTAGTAGCTGGGGTGGGAGAGACTTGCAAGGAAAAAAAAAAAGATAACGACTATTGTAAGGCATATGCACAAGGGAGTCAAAGTGAGGTTTCAGAGGTAGTCCCCATTTTACATTTTCTGCTTCAGCCTTTACCATGTGCCCAGAAAGATGCTTCTAAGACAGACTTTTTATGTAATATATGTCACACTACTTTGTACTTGTGCCTGTGAATGATGGATTGCAAAATAATTGGGCAAAAATGGGCTGAAATTAGTACTACACTTTTCACTGGTGTCAGAAGATGTCAGCTTAGAACCTTAAAAATCAAGCCTGGAACATTCTTATATATATACTTATATACTCCTGTTGCATGTGAGGAAACTGAGGCACAGAAGAAGGTGGAATTATCTGCTGAAGTCATTCTGCCTGTTTTCTTTATATACAACCAATAGCTTTTAAACTAGTATTCACATGCCTTGCATGAATTAACCTAGAAATGACAGAAAAAGCATGGGTTTATTCCGCTCTTCTTCCCCTCCCTTCTCCTCACCTGGAAGACAGAGCTTGAGTAATGCAAATTGTTTGCTTTATTTGCCAGTGGCTTTACAGTTGTGTCTGTGGGAGTGGGGCATTTATCTGCCTACAGAACTCCATGGGAGGATCTCCTGAGGAAGGGCTGAGCTGGAGAGTTGAGGAAGCAAGTAGGTCTATGGTGTCACAGGTCCTGTGTCCCAACCTTGGTGCTGTTCTCATGAAGTTCAGGCTCTCGGTTGCTGCCCTGGAGGATCTCCAGGTGGGGAGGTTGTGCTCACACCAGGAAAGGCAGTCTGTCTGGAACATAAGCTCCAGACCAGTATGGGCTTAAGAAAGAGGTTAGAGCCTTCAAACTGGGCTTAACAGAGAGCGTGAGAAGAGGCAAGAACCTTGGTAGCACGGTTATATACTTCTATTAATGAGAGCCTGCCTGGGGTTTCTCCCTACACTGTTGTTATTGTGGAGACTATGAATGTCTGTATCGCCTTCATCAAATCTCTGGTGCTTAAGAAGGGACACAATTTTCTGGCCAATCACAGGTGGGAATTTTTCCCAGCATTGCTGTATATGCTGGTTGCTGATGAACTGATGTGGTGCCTCCTAGGCCTTTGTGTCCATGGATTATCTCCAGAAGAAAGTTTACCTCTCCCAGAGGGGCACAAAGCAGCCTAACACACTCAAGGGAGAGTTTTTCTTAGCAGAGTCTCAAATGGAAATACAGAAATCCCAGTACATAAATAAAGAAGTCTTGGAAAAAAAGCAATTCATCGGCACTCCATAAGCACGGAAGAAGAGTTATACCTATGTCTGTTGTCCTGAGATGTGCCGGCATGGAATGACACTTGTTAACCTGCCAAATCTAATCTCTGGTTATGGCTTGAAGCATATGCCTTATGAGGATACCCTGTCTCCTACTTTGAGGACCTTCTGCTGAGATTGCCCTCCATGGCAGCTTAAGAAACGCTCCTCCTGCTCCTCTGGAGTTAAACTTCTGGCTGTCAGGACTGATGCAGAGTTGATGGTCAAGGCAGAGTGATCCAGAGAGATACTTCATGGAGGCAGTGTACGTGACCAAAAGAGAAAGTCTTGTTGGCAGCTCTGGACAAAGGATGCTGTAGGGAAGACAGAGACCTTGTTGCAAAGTTTATGTGTGGTTGTCTCTCTGGGCCAAACCTGATGCATGTTTGACAAGAAGGTAGTGGAAATGTAGGTCTTGTGTTAGCATCTGTGAGGTGGTGGGGATTTTGTAGTCCCTGCTGCTCCCAAGTCAGATGAGGCTTCAGCCTACCCCTGAGGCAACCCCTGCTTCTGGCTTTGTCACAGAAGAAGTGTACACTGCCACAGCACAGAAATTAAGGGCGAGACAGAAAAGGCACTGGTTTAGGTCAGGAGATACAATTTTGTTGGAAGGATGTACAGTTGTGTGGCTCCACTAGCTGCTTCTCCCCATAGAAGGAGAAGCACTGACCACAGCAGATAATACTGCAACTTCTAAGCACCCACTCCAGAATTGAACTAAGGTCAGCCTTCCCGTCTTGCAAAGTGCGGTAAGCGGCCCCACTGGCAGGGCTTGTTTTCTTCTCTTTCTCTTCTGTGGTTCTGACCTGTCCCTGCAGAGAGCAAAATGTGCTCCCCGTTGCTCTGCCTCCTTATAACCAGCCCCATTCAGTTCCATCTTCACATATGATTCATTGCACCTCAGCTTCACACAGTATGGTATCATCGATGCTGATATCCCCAACCTGTAATTTTTCAACTTCTCTCTTGGGTACTTGCCTCTAAGCTTTTCCTGCTGCCAGGCGCAGCAGACGGCAGAGTATGCTGAGTACCTCTGAGGGGCACCATACAATTTGGAAATCTGTGGAAACTCTGAGCAGCGCAGAAATGCCTGGAGAAGGTAGTCAGAATCGAAGATGGGCACAGTTTTTAAAAAAACACAAATTTCAAGTACTGTGGTGTAAACAGTTTGCTGCCGGTGGCAGTGAAAGAGCACTGAGTTATACAGAGCACAGGAAAATGCTGAACAGGATTTCTGTCATTCCTTTGCTCCGCTTTTATCAACACCCCGTGCTTCTGCCCTGCAGCACCCCTGCTATTCCAGCTCTGATGTTGCAGGGTAGCCACTGAGTTGCTGAAAAGTAGGCAAGGATATAACTGATGCTTTGAACAAAGTATTTCTGTGCTCGGTAGCTTTTTGTACATATTAAATGATTAAATCTTTAGGGGGCTTCTCCCTGATGCAGTAATTGTGCACTCATTAAATTGCCAGATAAGGCTTACTTTCTATTAATTTATTTTTTGCTAAGAGAAAAAATGAAAAGTTTCGTTTTCCACCGATAATCCTGCCTCACCTAATTCAAGCGTGGCCAACTTGTGGCTTTTACGCCACGGGCAGATACTGAGCGATTGAAGTACAACTCCCACAACGGAGAGATGTCATATTACTGACAGCAGCTGCTGATGTTTGGGCTACATTTTTATCACTATCTCCATGTGGGAGGAAGCTCTCAGGGGCTCCTGAGGCTAGCAGCTCCTTACAAGCTCTGGGACTCATCCCAGCCTCACCCCATCCCACAGTGGGTGCTGGGACATTGCTTGTTTTCTGCCTGGGAGATACTTGTTGAAAAATCCCTCACTTTGCCTAAGGTACTGGGTAGGAGTTTGACACCTCTTGGACATTGGAAGGTTTTTTTTGTTTTAAGATGCTCATGAGGCCAAGAGGCTTGAGCTCCCATGATTTAGTTA
This sequence comes from Phaethon lepturus, assembly GCF_000687285.1. Taxonomy (NCBI): domain Eukaryota; kingdom Metazoa; phylum Chordata; class Aves; order Phaethontiformes; family Phaethontidae; genus Phaethon; species Phaethon lepturus. The sequence goes on from NW_010515682.1 coordinate 16,404, forward strand.
ATTGCATTTTAGAAAGTGAAATCTAGGTAAAAGTAGAATTATCGCGCATTACTAGGAGTGGAAATAGATTTAGGCTTCAGCTGCAACACGAGCTAGTGTATGTGTGAAAAAGACCACAGAGACGCTATGTTAGAAGAAATGTATTAAGGCTGCTAAGTCAAGTATCAAAAAATTAGCCAATATTGGAATTGCAGTTGCCTGTGCAGCCTCAGCACAGTCTCCTTTTGTGAATGTATTTCAGCACGCTTCTAATAACGGGAACACATCTTATTTTTCTTTCCAGGGATTCCTACCACATTCAGGTCACAGAATGGACAGTGCTCACTTAATGAGCAGTTATTCAATATTTTGTTCTCTCATAATAAGTCAGCGTGTGACCCCACAGCTTTGCTCAATAAATACTATTCAAACTCTGCTCTGAAATCAAAAATACTAATTTTCTCCTGGGCTGTCTTGTGATTCTGAGCACGTGCCTAACATTACTTAGTAAATCTTTGCAACACCCATGTGAGATAATTGAGTATTTTTACTCCATTTTTGCAGATGGACAGCTGAGGCACAGAGAGTTTGATCAGCAGGACTCCCTAATTTTACTTGCTGAATTTGAGAAACAGAGGGCCTGACTTTTACTAGTAGTTTTTATTTTCAATTGCACATATCTGAAAACACCTGCCATCACTGTCAGCTGCAGCTCCGAGTGCTCAGCACTGCTCCAAATCGGACTCAGAGTGTCTGGAGCCAGCTACTCCGAGATGCAGAACTTGCCACTGAGAATCACCCTGTGGAAGGTACGGGCCAGGGTAACAGAGGAATTCAGCAGCGGAGGTCGGGCAGCGCTGCCGGACAGCTGTGTCTGGCTGCCCTGACCCTGAGATCCTCTGTCCTCCTTTGCCGAGCCTCTGCCTCCTGCATTTTAACTTCCCAACTTCCAACTGCAAAAAATTGGACCAAGGTTTTAGTGTAATCCCTATAAAAACTATTTCCTAAACTCAGTTTAGGAAACTAAACTGAGTTTCCTAGGCTTCAAAAGCACAGATTTAAGCTCTTTTGCTTTACTTCGCAATCTTTCAGCAGGTATTTACCAGCCTAGTTCCAAACAGTGGCAGGGAGGTATCAGGTAATTTACAGAACTGTCCTAACAAATAAGATTTATATAGGCAGTATACTAGCAGGATTTTCAAAGAGCTTTGGTGCCTAATTCAATAGGTTTCAATAGGATTAAGGCAAGCGGGCATTTGTCAAGATCCCACCATTCGTTCCTTAAAACCCGTCCCTTTAATTCTTCTTTCAATCAAGTTCATATTGACCCACTAGCGCTAAAGCATAGGAATGTATACTAAAATGTTAATAATTCATGAGTGTTTGTAAAGTGCTGTGAGAGTACAATCTGGAAAACAGGCATCTTAGGGGGGATTTGCTGTATTTTCTTCAGGCTTCAAAATAATTGCTTCTGCAACCAAAGGTGGAAACTTTTTTCCTCTGCTTTGCACTGAGATCCAGATGTTAGTTACCTGAAAGCCCCAGTAGGTGCTCCAATTCTGCTGAGTACTCTCAGATATTACTGAGGATTAGGCGGATCCCAAAACCTTCAGTTAGTGACTGATTTGAAAGAGTACAGAAAGTGCTTCTGCGTCCGTAACACATTCTTTCTGGAAGGGATCAAATGACTCTTGCTGAATTTAGTCTGTTTGAAAATATTTTGTATCTAGGCTTTATTTCTGATTTCATTTCAGCAAGATTTAGTGAATTGGTTATGCAAACTAACTTCAGGCGGTGATTTCTTGCAAATTACTCACTCCACTCTGTTTATATATGTATGTATATGTGTGTGTGTCTGTGACATGCAGTTTGTGATAGTTATACAACATGATTTCCTCTCTTTGACTGGGAAGGAGGAAAAAGAAAGTTATCAAAAGAAAAGAAAAAGAAGAAAAAAAGCCATGCTCCTGGACTAAAATTTTACATAGATAATCATTCACTATAATGGAATTTGTATGATTTGTGTCTGTTTTCATGGCTGAGGACCAGTTCATCTGAAAAGTAGGGTACAACTAATAACATAACCTGGCCACATAATGTAGATATTTGCATACCATAATCTTTGCTTCATTTGATCAGACCTACAATTTGCTTAACTCCAATGATGTGTCTTATGAAGGACTTAGTAATGTTATTGTTAATGGGTCAATAAATTGGACTGGCAAGAAACAGCCTTGTCCTGTGACTTCCTGAAGAAGTAGGAATTATGTCTTTCTACCAAGAAATGGCTCTATATTTTAGATGGTGCTAGGAAGCAAGCTGGTTCCTATTGTATCATCTGAATTGTTTTTCCTCTGTAAACCAGTGTGCTGCCTGTGCCTTTTCTTGTGTTCAGCACATTCCCATTGTCTTGACTCCTGTTTCTTGTTTCACTGCTTCCTTTCCTGGCACCACAAGGAAGATACATCCCAAGGATGTAGAAATAATAATGGTTGTCATCATCATAAATCCTCATGCATTTGGTTCCTTTCACAGTGGGCACCTCTTCCTTCATCTGGAAGGTCACCATAAGAACAATAGGAGCCCAGATGGAAACTCTCAGAGAACTCTGAAAAGTGTTCAACATCCTTCCACGCCATCTTACTTGTCCTAGCCTGCTCAGCTACCCAATTTCTTGACATCCCCACAAAACTCCTGAATGTGCTGAACAGCATCTGGGGGAGGCTGACAGGAAATGGAGCAGTCAGCCTCAGGACTGAGTTTAACAATCTGCGTGGATTGCTGTCTATCTCTAGGACACTTGGCCATTCATAAGTTCCACTAAGCTTTTTTCCTCTAACTGCTTAACTGTTTTCAGCACCATCTATGTTCATGGCTGCAGCTTTTCCTACTGCGTTTGGGGGTCTGAGCCACACGTGAATTTTAGCTATATTGCTAATTATTATTTTTCTGAGTGTAGTGTTTCATTATTCGTTAAAGCTGGGGAGACATTTTAGTCATTTCTCAGTAGAACAAATGTGAGTTCAGTAACGAAAGTGAGATCTCTGAGTAGTGCTTAAGACGGCTAGGAAGAGTGATCTGGCGAAGGAGGAGGGTATGACAGATGAAAGCTATTGATATACAAAGGAGCGTTACTAAGAAAGCAGAAACAAGCTATTCTCAACATGGACAAGATGCAGGGGGCTGGCCGAAACTCCAGGAGGAATGCTTTAGTTCACCAAAGGAAGAAACTGCCAGAGAAAGCCAGAGGGGAAATGTCCAAAGACGGGTAAAAACCACTGCTCTTTGCAGGGTGGGTTAAAGACGAAGAATATCAGCCCTGCTGCAGTGCACAGGGAGGGCCTGGAAGACCCTGGAGATTTCTAATTATTTGCTCTTCAGTGTGGCGCAAAGCTGTGCAGTGTGAACTGGCCCGAACTAGCAGAAGAGGAAACTCTGCACGTTTTCTGGTCTTAGATCATCTGTGCATACTTCCCAGTGCTTTGTGTCTGGCCTTGCACAGGGTCCTGAGGGAAGAAGCTTCTTTCCTATTCCAGAAATCCACAGGTCCTTCTCAGGATGAAAACTCTCTTTCTGTATCACATCTGCAGCAGAAAGAAGTGGAAGGAGCTTTATGCACCCGGCCCGCCCAGCCATCCCCTCATCTTCTTCAGGGGTCCCTTTTCCCTCGACTTCTCTGCCTGAGGGGCCGCTGAGTGAAGTCCTCCACAGGGAGGGCTCTGGGGGTGCCTGGATGTACCAGATAGAGAGTGACCTAAACTGTGTGCCTGGGGAAAACACATTGCAACGCGCAGTGCTTTGGAGCTACTGCCATGCTTCCTGACTGACGAATGGAAAAAAGCCAGAAGACTTTAGGACCGAGATGATTAAAGCTTATTGAAGCCCTTTTTTAATAACAACTTGAAGATGGGAAGCCCAGGGAGTGAAATAATGGAAAGAAAGAACAGCTCTCCTACAGCAGGAAGCTTAGGAGAAGCTCTGGGTGACTACTTAAATGTGGCTGTGATATACTAGCCCTTATAAAGGCGAATCTAAACACTTGTGGCTTTTTTCCCTAGCACATCTATTCAACATGTTCCTTTTGGCTGGAGGTCTTTGTAGCACTAACTTAACAGTATCCACAAAGGGTCTATCGCAGCATGCACTGCAGGCTTGCCTCCCCCTCTCCCCTTTTCAATAGGGCTGTATACAGTAGAGGAGCAAAGTAGGAAGCAGAATGGCTTGAAGCCACATGTGCATTTCCCATAGCTCAGTGCCAGTCTCTAGAATAAGTGATTAAGCCCTGAGGCTACTGGGTCTTGTGTTCAGCTGCCGGTGTCCCCAGAGGATCTTTCCAATCAAAGCCATGTCAGTGTTGCGGTGACAACCCTACCTGAAGGATGGGAGAGGGGTATGGCACAACATTATGCCTTCAGCGTGGTGCCACTCAGGAGTGACAGCCGCAATCACGGGCACGATTCATCAGTTTTACAGACCCTGGAAAGCACTGAAGTTACACAAACTGGGCATGGTCTCAGGCAGTTCAAGCCCAGGTTCTTGGGTGAAAGAAGCTGTGTCATACAGGTCCCTTCTGGAAACCTTTTCAGGTTCTGACAGACACTTACGCCTCCTTTCAGGATGCTCTCATCCTACACTGACAGGAGGGAGTAGGTAAGAGCACAAATACTGCACAATATTAAATACTGCACAGTGCTTTACCTTGCTACAAGACCATGCATTTGAGGCTCTTGCAACACTACAAATACTAATTCAATTAGGTTCAGAGTCCTTCTGGAACATAACAATGTCTCCTCTCACAAGTTGTTTGGAGCAGCAGACCACAAAGCTCTTGGAAGAATTATCCCTAGTGAAAATCTCATTGAAATCAATGAAATGACGGTCCACTTTCACCATCCAACATAGCATTGAACTTCCAATAAGATCTCAGAACAACTGTTTGTTAATAAGCTGCACAAGGAGCAATAGAGAGGAGTGGTCTAGATCTTCTCACACTTTGCTGTATGTCAGCAATATCTCATAGTGGAACCGGTGGCCTGTCTCCTGTCCTCATCTCAACTAGTGACTAAGGGGGAAGGAGATAAGGGATCTCTCTCCTTCTTTCTCTGCTTGTACTTTAAGCACATAAAAGGAACAAGAAAAAAATGTAGGCCAAGAGTGATTTCACAGAAGGTTTTCTATAAGGTCTCTGGCATCCAAGACATGCTGTTGCTGTGAAGAATTCAGATCCATAAGAGGGGTCGGTGCCTTACCCATTGCTTGTGGTGAGTTCATACATAAGTTGTTGTGAAATCCCTGTAAGCCACCTTGCAAAACATCTGTGGAGCAAATATCAGCACCAATGGTACCACTGAAGTAAAGGTGGGTGGAGAGAATGACCAGGGCAAGCCAGAGGAAGAAGTACATGTGTATGCATGAGGGCAATCTCTGGGTTAGTTAAGCGCTGATGGGCATGAAGATCCACAACACAAACCAATACATTGAGCTTCTGTGAAGATCAGAGCTAGCACTCAACACCATCATTCTCTGCCTCCAGCAGCACGGCTGACACCCTGTCCTGGTGGAGCTGGTGTTAGCAGGGTCAGGCAATCCCATGGAGCAAGAAGCAGAGCCAGCAGAACCAATCCTGGCTGGTAAGGAGAGGCCAGACCACCGAGACCCGTTGAACCCATCAGAACCAGAAGCTGAAAAAAAGCCAGCTGCCCCAGTGAGGAGATGGAGTCTATACCAATAGGTAGAAGCCTTTGCTATGGATTCCTGCTCTTTGGGGGATACAAGATCCTGGTATACACACAGTTCAGCTCTGCAGTGGGCATGTGGGATTGGTCTATCTGGAACAAAGACTGAACAGGTTATGAGAGGGGATATATTAGGCGAAGCTGTTTTAGAGACAGCTTATCAAATTACGTAGACCTGCAACTCTGGTTACTTGGATTTTGCTGGGGGCGGCTCTGGTGACGTGAAAGATTGTACTCTGCTCCTTGGGGAACGGGGAAGCTGTTGGCTAAAGGTGGTGCTGTGGGTTAGGCTCTTTTTCAGGAGATTGGAAAAACAAAAGACAAAGGTCTGACCAGGAGGTCAGAACAGTAAGAAAGGCAGTAGTGACAGTAGTGACTACTGTCCTTGCCAAATCCTGATCAAGAATCCTGGTTGCTACCTTCTTCAGGTCACTCTGTTCATTTCAGGTGGGATACACACCCCTGCCCCGCTGAAGCTCAGCTGCTGTACGTGGCTGTGGGCACAGGTAGCAGCTACAGGGTTTCACTCCAGCAGTAGCTGCAGTTCAGGAGAAGAGAGACCTTTTCTTCTTTGTGCAGGTGCTAAATGTAAAGCAGTGGGGGTGAAAGGTCCTGTAGAAGCACCACTGTCCAGATGCTCTGTGGAGCACTTCACTGTAGAGCAGTGTGGGAAGACACAGGAGGCTGGTGCACAGCCGAAACATTTTCCTCATTGAAGCTTTAGTTGACATGAGCATGGCTGATGGGATGGTCTGTGATAATTGATACTCATGAGAGCACCTTGCCTCCCCCGCAGCACCAGAGCAAAACTTCAGGTGTCAAGGGCAGAGTAAGCATTGCCCTTTGCATCTTACAAGCAGGGTGACACAGAGCTACAAGCGAAGGACTGAACAACCTCCATTCCCCACCGGGCTTTCCTCTCTCATACCTCCCTGCTGCCGTGCAGAAGCTGCGCCATCTCACTTCCCCTCTCCACTCTCCAGGATGGGGAAGGAGCAGGGAAGGCTCAGCCCAGAGCCGTCACACGTTAACGCACCCACATCCAAATCAGCCTGCTTACTGGCGGGGCCCGCTCCCCAGCAGGGCGCTGTCGGGAGGCTGACACTGGGTCCTCGGGACCACTGCTAGCCCAGTGCTCGTGGAAATGACAGCCAGGGTTGTGCAGCCAGGCGGCCTGGGCCGGAGGGAGCACTGCCAACCCCTCTTTTAGCTGTGGCACAGTCAGTCATGCAGATCTGCTCCAGGAGACCCTGCTCGGCTACTTAGCTGCCTGTTTTTTCTTGGTATTCCCCGCTGTCACACCCTTCGGATGTGGGTCAGTGATTTTCTCTCTCTCCCTTGCACTCTCCCTTCCTCCGTATCGCAGTTCTGTCATCGTGCCTCTTACTTATTTGCCTCTCTTCCATTCAGTGCCTCAGCTTTGGACAGATTTTACCTTTCTCCCCGCCTTCACTTTTCTCCTCTCCATGTGGTTCCTTTGTTCCTCCCTCTCCTCTGTGCTCATTCCTTTCCTTCTCTGCCTTGAGCTCTGCCTTCTCCCTCCCCTAACCTTACCAGACCAGCTCCCTGCAGTGCCTCTTCTACCCACCCTGGGTTTCAGCCCCACACCTCCCCTTCCCTGCCCACCCCTGCAGGGCCAAAGCCTGGGGCTGTGCTGGGGGGGTGGTCGCTGCTGCTACAGCAGAGCCTACCCTCTAAGCAGCTTCTCAAGCCAGTGGGAATTAGTCTGTGCCTTGCTTTCCCTAATTGTTGGGGATGTTTGTTTGACTTTAATGAACTTGCAAATGCTTTCTCAGAAGATAATTACCCCCATTTCCAGTGACATAAACTAAAATAACAACAACAACAACAACAACAATAATAATAGAATGAGTTCAGCCCTGAGCTTATCATCAGTCAGGGAGGGAGCTACTGATGCTTAGCACTCTCTCATCACTAGGTTGAGAGATTTCGTGGTGTTGGCAAGTCATTGCCAGAAGGAGGTACCAGGGGAGATTCAAGATTAACGAGCAGGTTAAAAAGATTCAGAGACTAGATGGACTTGGGGCTTGAGCCTTTCATTGTTATTCTACTGGCTGCAAAAACCCCGGGCAAACCAGCAAGGAGCGCAAGCGGGTGCTGAGCTCGCGACTGGGCCGCAATCTAGTTGCCCATGCACTGATGGTCCCAGCATGAAATTCCTCACAATTTCTAGATGCAACCAGGAAAGGTCAACATAACCCGAGAGACCAGCAGTGGAAGTGGTTGTAGTATCCCTCCCTGCAGTTTACTTAGGCTGGGGAGAAGTAGGGATGCTTTCCATCACTAGAACTGGATGCAGCCCTGTGTTGCCATGGAGGGAATGGGGTAGCAGCTGCAGCACACAAGCTGCTGCTTCTTGTGGAAATGGCTCTAGAGACCTTGCATAACCCTGGACTCAGAGGAGGCTCAGCAGCTGCCTGTACCAGATCTCAGGGAAGCAAGTCTGAGCTGTAAACTAGTCTCTGACCCTTGGCTGCAACTAGAGCTGAAGCAAATGTGTCCAACCCTCATGGGCGCAGGCACTCTGAGCCACCAGAGGTTAGTAACAATTCCCTGAAAATTTTTGTGGAGTCCAAAACTAAGCAAGCAAGGAAAAAAAGAGAGTGAGAGAGAAAAGGTGGGGAGGGAGAGAGACTGATAATTCATGGTTTCATTACCTGCTCATGGTCAGCAGCTCAGGAGATTCAGAGTCCGAAGGTGTTACTTTAAAATAATTCACATGGCAGCAACCACCATTACCCCAACTGCCCTGAACAGGACCACACAAACCACATAGTTTGAGCCTGGATAAAATTTCTCTTTAGTCCAGTGACATCCAAGCTTGCATTTCTGTCTAAGCCCATCTGCAGCAGAAATCACACATTTGAATGGACTCTTCTAATCAAAGCATAGTTCAATGAAAATTTTTCATCTGGTCTTTTTGCTGAGTTTCTTCAACATGGTCTATATTGAGAGTGTATTTACACTGTCAGCTTGGATACCTTCCTGCTTCATTTCCAGGCTTTGGTCCCTTGATCTGAGTGCCTACTGGCTGGCTCCTTCTAGAGCGACACAAGTATTTCCTTCCCAAAAGGAGACTAGGCACAACTGACAGCACAGTATGTGCCAGGATCCAGCCTGAAGCAAGAGCATAGATGTTGACTCTGCCAAACACCCAAAGGCTTCAGCACAGTCCACACAGACCTTGTGCCCTCAAGTGTCCTCACACACTTAACTTAGGCCGTACCCCAGGATGTACACGTGCCCGTGACATTGACAATAAAAGCACCACCTTGGCAAGCTGCAGTCCAGTCCTGTCTCGGAGACTTTTGGATGCTTTGAATTGAAAGATGAGTGAACACATCTTGTGCCCCACAATCACTGTAGTGCTCCATAGAGTCCAGATCAGACCCAAGGCAAGTGCTTTTCCCCAGTGACATTCATGAGCTACTCTGCTCCAGAAAGCATTGAGTCCTGGGCATCAGCCACTTTGCATCATCTTCAGGGGCAAGGCTCTTTCTTTCATCCAGCCTGCAAAGGCAGCATAGGCAGTGCTGAGTGCCTTTCTCCATTTGACCACTGGAGCTATAAGAGCTTCAAGGCAGTAGATGACACCATGGTTGACCACCAGCCTAACAAAAACAGTGTGACAGAAGGGAGAGTCATGAAACAGGTGAGGAGAGTATAATGGATTTATTGAGAAGGCACACTGAAAATATCTAAATAGGTCTAGCTTAGATTATTTTCTACCTCTCTTCTCAATAACTGTACACAAGTGAATAACATCTATCCATCTGCCTGACCATCATTAGCTTATTCCATTCCAGGCACCATAAAATAGAGGGGAAATTTCCTACATTGTGAGAAGATCTTGTAGAGGAAAGGATGGAAACTCCACTGTTAGAGGATTTGAAACTGGAGAGCTATACCCTCGGGAATCATCCTGCATAAGCCTGCAGAGAGATGAATTAACCTTTTCTCTCTCAAGGGTGTTTTACCCACCATCACCATAGTCATCTTGGGAAAAAAAGGAACTCTGTTTGTTTCCTTGCCTTCCAGACAGGTTGTGCTGAGAGGTGCCATCCTCTAGCCAGGTGTCTTCACACCATTTAACTGGGTTAAAAAAAGCTGTTATCTGTGCTAAATTGCTTCCTCACCTCACAAGGCGTGAAAGCCTTTCTCTCTCTCATGTGTCCATGCTTCACTCCTTCTGGGGAGGCAGCTGGTCTTTTTTTTTTAATGCGTTCTGCTCCTTAAATGCCATCTCTGAGACAAATCAGGTCATGTAGAGCCAGACCCACAAAAGCATTGAGGTGACTCAATCCTGTGAAATCAATGGTAGTCAGGTGCCTAAATTTCTTTGTGAGTCTGGGCCCGAGTGACCTTGAATAACATCCTTAGGAACATACGTTGTGCTCTAGTCAAGATTAGAGCATGGGCTGAGATGCATCTTAACCCCACAACTACCACAGGCAATTAGTTGATTCAGTGCTACTTCACCTAGCTAACTGAAGGAAAGATTTCCACACATACCTTAGTGCAGCTGTCATGAGAAAGGAATGACTTGGGATCCCTATATTTTTGCATGGAGAACACAAGTTGTTTATTTTTCTTAATAATCGGGTAGCATATTTCCCTTGGGTTGTGAAGCACGTTATTGATAACTGTCAGTGGTCCTATGGATGTCCAGGCTCTGCCCAGTATTGGTGCCTTCTCTGGTGAAAGCTGTCTAAGTCCTAAATCTGGACTCGTGGCACATGGGTTTCAGAATACAAGGAGATGGCAACATGAATCGGAGGGCTTTGGGATTTGGTGTCACATTGAAGAGGAGCTCCTATCTAACTACAGAAAGGAGCGAGATACCAGGGTGATGACTGAGTGTATAGCACCATGGTCCTAGGGTGAACATTAAGGAAGCTGACACATGCTATATGTTGGTGGGCAGAGAAACACCAGGAAAGGGAGAGCTATAGAGGCGGGCAGAGGAGACCATATAATATTGAAAGACCTTTTAATGGAACAATTATGTTCTTTCTTGATCTCTCCATCCCAGCATCGAAGTACAAAACTATGTGATTATTTTTCCAAGGCCAGGCAATGAGGTACACCATGAGAGACAAGTGGACAAACAGCAAGCAAGGACCAAAGCAGTCAGTCCCCTCCTTTCTTGCTCTTTGCTTATGTGTGTCTGCAAACACTTGGAACATCTGGAGGACATCTTGTTTCTCCATTTCTCCTTTCCTGACGTACCAGCATGTGGGACATTTAGAAGGGTCTGGAGGTTATAGTAACACTTTCCTCATTCTTTGCCATATTTTGACCCCTCTTTAAGCTGTGGGTTTGGAAATGGAAGGTGGAAAGGTGGCCAGAGATTAGAAATCTTCTTGGGGTTATGGCTCCATGCAATTTCCACGTTCCTGTTACCTAAGAACTAACCTCTGCCCTATCTGTGTCTTAATCATTCATTTCTTATCTCCTACTCTCTCAGCTATGTGACAGCAAGGAAAGTCTCACTTACAGGAACAGTCTGCCTGGAAAGGGATGTCCTAGAAACCTGGAGGTGTGGCAGACAAGCAGATGGAGATGGTGTGAGGATCATCCCTCTAGGATTGGAAAGATGTTGTAGGCTGTGTAGATAGAGACATAAAAGCTTAACAGTGTGTTTCATAAAGGCAAAGCTTTGCACACCGGATTCAGTGGGTATGTAGGGATGATCCAAATAAAAAAATGGACACGTTTGACTATGTATGTCCTTTTATACATCCATATAGCTATGTATCCACAAGCCTCAGTGATTTCAAGTGCTTCTACCATTGAAGGATCTATGATTTGTTTCACACAGAGGACGTTTACTCTTTGTAAAATGACAATACATTGCATGCACACTTATATCATAAATATGTTAATATTAAGTACTAGTATGAGTTTGCTTTACATATAAATGTGTAAATGGAGGATGTGTGTGGATATATGAAACCTATCCTTACCAGACCTGATTCCTAGCTGGGAGCTCTAGATTCTGTATAAACACTCATAATAATAATAATCTCTTTATTCCAGCCACAGAACTACCACCAAGATTTCATACACACATAGTGGACAGATAAGATGGACAGATTTCTTGTTTTCTACTGAGATGCTTTTGAATGCATCCTGGCAGGGCTGACTCACCCTTTTAGCTTTCCAAGGAAGATAAATTGCTTTCCAGGAGCTTCACTGTATACAGGTTATTTTTGAGCAGCTTCCTTAATTAAGGTTTATCTTCTGTGTCGTAATCCACAGATGAAGAGCTCTTGTCTTTTTTGGTGTGACCAGAAGTTTCCCTCCGAACAATCTGATTCTCACCCAACCCATTGTTATACAACATGACACACATACTATATGGATACCGTGCTCTACCCCAGGAGTACCTGCAGGCCACTAGCTTGAAAATAAGTAATTTCAAATGCCTGGGATGCTTCAGTGAGGGAGGACTGAATAGAAATGGCACAATTGGCACAAACAAACTATTAGTACATTTCTTTCATCCATTACCTTAAGCTCCACCTCTGCCCCAGCCTCATGTTTCTTATCTTTTATATCTGAAATTATGCTGAACCACCTCTGCCCCAGCCTCATGTTCTTATCTTTTATATCTGAAATTATGCTGAAAGCACCCTGTTGGAAATACATTTTGCAGTAGAAAACCTTGCAATGTGGCAAGGACTCAAACTGATGTCATCCCACCTGGGAGAAGAGGACAATGATGTCATCGGAATAGCGAAGGAGCCTTTTAGCTCTGTAATGCAGGAGGTGCGGGTGGGACGTTTCAGTCTGACCTCCCTGGAGAGAAGAAGTGCTCTCCCATTGCCTGCCAGGTAAAGGGCTGTCGGGCAGCCACAGCTCTCCGCGAACTCATCTTCCAGAATAGCGGGAGAGCCAGCCCTGCGGCTCGCTGCGCCCCGGCCTCCTGCTAGCAGTGGGAAGGAGATAAGCCTTCGCAGGGCTGCGTAGCCCAGGTGAGGGGGTAACGCCGCTGGAGTGGGAGAGGCTTGCGTGCACAAGGGCCACACTTCATAGCAGCCGTCCTGGTTGGCACAGGAGCTACACGGGATGTGAGAGCAGCAAGGCCAGCGGCAAGAGACATCTCCCTTCAGAAAATGGTCTTCATCTTTGCCCAGGGGTTAACAGTTCTGTCACATTCAGTAATGGTTTTGCAGGAATCAGGCATATGGGAGTGGACCTTTAGGGTCTTGTAGTTATGTGTAAATTGTCTTTCCAATCTCCCAGTCCTGCTGCTGTTTGAAACCGGCCACGGTCCTTAGGGAGAGAGAGGCAAAGCTAGGGCATCTAAGTGTTATACAGTGCTGTAAAGGAGAACCTAGTCTATCTTCACGTTGCTGTGGCTACAACGGTAAGACAGGACACCTAGGCATATGGGAGTGGACCTTTAGGGTCTTGTAGTTATGTCTAAATTGTCTTTCCAGTCTCCCAGTCCTGCTGCTGTTTGAACCGGTCACAGTCCTTAGGGAGAGAGAGGCAAAGCTAGGGCATCTAAGTGTTATACAGTGCTGTAAAGGAGTACCTAGTCTATCTTCACGTTGCTGTGGCTACAGTGTAATGCAGGCATACTCAAGCTCTCCTTAAACCAGCTCGTCCAGGTATTAGTAGTTATGTTGCTACAGCAACACAGGACTTCCTGCAAGCTGCAAAACTTGCCGAAAGAGCAGGATGGAAGAGCCTGTGCGGAGCTCTGCACTACCCTGGCTGGATCACAGCTTTTCCGTGAACATGCTAGCTTAAAGGCATTTCCAATTAGTTTCCATCCCCTTGTGCTGATGTAGGCTGAAAAGCTTACCCCAGATGCTGAAGAACACAGTCCAGTGTTACCTATGCAAGCAAGAGACGTATGTAAATGGTTACAGCATGCTAACATCCCCATCGTCTTTACACATAACCATCACCTGCTCTCTGACAAGCTGAGACAAACATGAAAGCCAAACACCTTCCATACCACGTCACTTAATGCCCTTGGGGAAGTGTAGTGATAACTGCTCAGCATTGCCCCTCTGATAGGTACAACAACCGTTTTGTCCCTGGGCATGGTCAGGAGCATGAAAGCTCCTTGTGTTGAATTCTGTGGATGAATATGAGTTGCATATTCATTCACAGGGTTTTTCACTCACCCCCTACATAACCATCCTGGCACCTAGTCTCATTCCCAGACTTATTTCCTGCTGTACACAGACCCATCCTCACCCTGGCACGGCTGTGTGGAGCGGCTCTTTTCCTTGATGATTTGGGGCTGCCCATTCCTTGGCCACTATACACACTCAAGCTCACCCCTGTTTACCTGAGGAACGATCCCAGGTGGGCACCAGTGTTAGGACTGGGGGTCCTGTGCTCACTGGGGACCCAGGGGGAGATCGTGGGTACCACCTCTGGCATGCCAGTGGCCGAGCGTTTGGTTGGTTTAGTGGTGGACTTGACAGTGTTAGGTTAATGGTTGGACTCGATGATCTTAAGGGTCTTTTCCAACCTAAACGATTCTATGAGTCTATGACTGGCACAGCTTTGCTCCTGTGTGTGCCTGACCCTGTCTCATGCTGTGACGGGCACAGCTTCGCTCCTGTGTGTGCCTGACCCTGTCTCATGCTGTGGAAACAATCGCTTCCAGTCTTTCCCAGTGGTCACTGCCAGTATGGCCAGTCCTCTCTTCCCCTCTTCAGAGGCACGGTGTTTCCAGTGGCACGTGTGCTTGCTGCAGTGGCTGCTTCTCCCTAGTTCCTGCTGCACTCTTTTTGAATGTATTTATAGTCTGCCCCTTCTCTTTGCTCTTCTGGTCCTGGACCTTTCCCCAGGTGGCACCTCTCAGTTGCAATTGCCTGAGGAGTGGTTTCCCCTTTCCAAACCTTTCCAGGAATAAACGCCTGCTATCTTTCTCAGCCAGCTCGTTTTCTTTCTTTTGTGACCTGAGCCAGTGTTGGAAACCAGGTGCAGACAGCAAAGAGGCCAGTGGCTCTGCTTCCGAGTAGCTCTTTTGAATGCTTCCCAATGGGAATATTAGCAGAACAGTGTCCTTTCATCAATATGCAGCTGAGCTGTTACTTGCCCAAGGGCTGCTAAATTATTGGGGTGAAGCATGGTATGTCCTGTAGATTCAGTGGAGGTTTACAAGCTGAGCGTAATCTCTCTGCAGCAGACCAGCATGAGGCACAGGCTCTCTTCTGGTCCCATTTAAGACTCTAATGCATGGCTTAAGTCTAAAAAACATGGAGACTGCTTGTTCTTTGTTGCAAGGCTGAATTCCCCTCAGCAGTCAGAGAAATAATAATAATAATAATCTGCTGAAATTGGAAAGCCTGATATCTATCTGCCTATTATTCCTTCGCTGAAACCATGAGTGGGGAGCAGAGGCAAAGTGCTTGGAGTGCTTGCAGGCAGGGCATTTGTGAGGAGTACATCCTGTGAATATCATCTAGTCCAACCCCCCACCAATGATCAGGGACAGCTTCAACTAGATCAGGTTGCTCAGAGCCCCGTCCAACCTGACCTAGAATGTTTCCAGGGACGGGGCATCTACCACCTCTCTGGGCAATCTGGGCCAGGGTTTCACCACCTGCATTGTGAAAAATTTTTTCCTTATATATACACCTGTATCACAGTGCCCAGCAGCAGTCACTTCATGTTGTCCAATTCCCAACGACCCTTTCAGCTTCCTTCCACATTCTCATTTTCTACTTTTTGAAATATGTCCCATTTGATTTCGTTAAGCCAGAACTGTCCTCCTTTGCTGCATCTAAAGCTCAGACATGCCATTAAATTCCAAAAGGGTAAAAATTTATTGTCCATTATAGGAGATTTAGTAACTAGCCATTTTTATAGTCTTAAAATACAGCAAAGATGACATTTAATAAATTTTACACAACTTTCAGTGCTGGTTATATTAAGCTGAAAAAAAATTCGTGTTCATCACAGGCTGAGCATCCAGCAGGGAGACTGTATGGCACAGCTGACTTTTAATTCATTAACTCAAAGCCCAGAGCACTCCTAAGATCTGGGGCACCTTTTATAATTTCCTTTGTCGCTCAATTACTGACAAGTCCATTGTGTCTTTGGAGAAGCCAATGTTGCAGTCCTTTGGGCTGCCTAATCTGCCCAAAGCCAGTGAGATGACACCCCATCAGGACAGTGGATGGTGCCTAGCCAGTGCCCTGAGCACACTCACACAGCAAGTTGCAGCACTGCTGAAAGGCAGCGCACCCAAAAGTTTTTCCTCCTGCAAAAATCAGCTAGGTCACATGGGGCAATCCATCAAGCAAGGAGTATGAAAAAGTAATCAATATACCCTCAAGCTCTACCTCAGCATGTTAAATCTAAATGAAAAATCAATAACCTTTGCTATCCAGCCTGAAGGACACTCTTTGGTGAACAAAACCAAAATTTTTCTGAATCTTCGTCTCTTCCTCTTATCCTTGCTTTATCCCTCCCTCTCCTCTCCTGTTTTTGTACTGGAAGTTTTAAAGGCAATGAATGCTTTAAAAAAAAAAAAAAAAAAAGCTGTTTCCCCAGGTGCAAGAGGCTTGCTTTGATTATAGGCACGAGAGGGTGAGACTTGCAAGTTTTGACTTCATTTGGGATACCAAAACAACTCGGCAATTGTCACTGTTATGAGACAAAACAAAAATTAGCCCAATTCCTCAAAAAGCCACCTTTAGTTTGGAAAAATAGGAAAGAACAACAGCTGTTTTATTCCTGGAAAATACTCTTGGAATATCTAATTAATATCTTTGTAATTAAACTTAAGAAATCACTGTATCCAGGGGGCTTACATTGTACAAAAAGGGTTTTTTTAATCTCATTAATACCACAACAACCTCTCATGAAAATGAACACTATAAAAGTGGTTTGTACTACTCAGCATTTGAAACCCCCTCTGAGACTTTTGATAGTAGTATGAGAAGTTTTAAAGCTTTGATTTGGAAGACAGTAAACTTTTACAGTTTGCAAAGCAGACAAAGTTTGATGATTTAAAGCCTATGTAACACTGAAGGGTGAAGATTTAAACATCAGCTTGGTAAGAGGTTCCTTGCCTGTTTCTATTAACAATAAAAACACAAGCAGGAGGATCCCCAGAGCTGACATGATCTCTAGTCCTGAAGACAGAAAGCACCATGGCTGTTTTGGTTTCCTGCTCACTCATATTCTAAAACTAATTTCAAGCTAGTAAGCATGACAATGTTAATAGTGCAGAACTCAAACTTTATTAGAGAATAACTAAATGCAAATATTTCATCAAACGACAAGTGGTATTGTTTCTATTGACAAGTATTGTTTGTACAACTGTGACCCACAGCAACCTTAGTCAACAGCCAGAAAAGCAGAGATACAAATGATGACAGCTGCCACAGCGTGTGCAGATAGATGGAAGAAAGCACAATTATCCCATTTTCCAGTGGATGAAAGCCTGGCAGGAGCTTTACTCTGCTCAAGAGCAGAGCAAGGGGAGGTCACAGCCCAACTTCTTCCACTCCACAGAAATTACTCTGCTTTAAGAAACAGAGGTCTGTGGGGAAAAGCAACATCAGACTGGACTACACTGACACATCTGCTGATGTTCTTCTCCTAGCTTCATTCTGCCCAGCCCAAAAGCACAGAGGTGTTGAGAGCAGACAGCATATTTTAGGTCTGCAGTTGTGATCAGAGGTGTGTTGGGGGAGAAGGCTTCTGCCTCTTTTTTCTCCAAACTCTTGAAGCCTCTGGCTGTGCACCACAGTTGAGCCTTATAAATGAATCTCAGCATGCCTAGGAAGGGTCGTGTCACCACTTATCATGAGAGTCACATCCAGGTGACCTAACAGGTAGCCTGTACTGATGTCCTCAGTCTCTTCTTCACCTACCATGTATGCTTCCAATGCCTTTCTAAAAGGTGACTTCCTCACGCCAAAGATAACCTCAGAGCAGCACTGTTACACGGAGTTCCGGCTCAGTGCCTAGAGGAGGAATCATGGCTCCTGCTCTACAACTGCAGCTTCAAACACACTGCCCTTGTTTCCGTGGGTGGTGTGAGAAAACAGCTGCTCCATTTGCTCTGCACAGCCTTGCCACAGGCTGCGAGCCATGCTCAAGCTGCAGCTTGCTGTGCTATCACTGGGGAGGAATGAAGCAGGAGGGAGCCTGTCAAAACCAAATACCTTTAAAAACAGGAAAATTCAGTCCCTATTCGAGGCAGCTGTGGCACATTAAGATATCAGTGTCAAGTGAGTGACATGGAAAAGGTTATTTTGCTTCACAACCACTGGCTGTGTTGAAAAAGGATTGAGGGTAAGAAATGAGATGTAGAAGGAGAGGGGAGAAGAAATGAAACAAAACTGTAAGAGCAAGGTTCAAACTGAGTCCTAGAACTTGGAGGATGAAGTGTAGTCTCTAGTACACAGCTGATGCTTAGCACATGTCAGTGTGGGAACCAGCACGATGGTAACTGGCAATCACAACGTAAGCGCTAAACTTCTGCGGGCCTGAGGCAAACCACACGCCACTCATTTGACCTTCCCTGTTATTTCTGTCTGCCTGAGAAAGCAGAACGAAGCGATTTTATGACTGCATCTGGCACACCACCATAAATGTTTTTACAAACCTAGTACAAGTCCCAGCTCCCATGCATACCAAAGCTGAGGGCTGATCAGACTCAGCATTGGGTTCAGGTCAGTTTAAAAGCATAAAGCACTTAAGTCTGCTCTGAACTTGATTTAAATCCCCCCCTTGAAGTCTGAATTCTGACTGAAACCCATTTCTGTTGATACAAGAGGTATGGTGCACACAGACCTATATCATCAGAATTACCTGCATGTGTGAGATGCCACAGCTTGCAGGCAGAAAATTAACAGCTCTCTCAAAGGAGCACAGAGATGACCTATACTTTGAAATTCAAGCTGTGCGGGGCGGGGGGCGGGGGGGCAGAGGGAGAACAAAAGGCTGCAAGCCAAACAAATACTCCTTGGTCTACTCCACAATCAAGTTTCAGCTCAGAACTTGGCAAGACATATACTCAATAAGAACCGAATCAAATTTGGCACAAAACCAATAACCAGTACACTACTTATGCTAAGACTAACATAAAAGCTCTTCTAATTCCAAGGCCCCCCCTGCTAGGAGCCAAATCTGATGAAATGCCAACTACCTTCTCTAAGGTGCTGAACACTTTAAGATCCTCCTGAAGCTGGTGGGGAAAGTCCAGAGCAAGGACCTGTATAATGAGCACCTGAAAAAGCTGGAAAAGAGACAACATGGGAAAGCAGCAAGCAGCACAGAAAAACTGGAGAGTTTAAAACTGGAGAGTTTCTGCCTGTTTGCTGTCTGATGTAGCACAAGAGGTAGGGATCTTCAAAAGAAGCTGGCAGGCAGGAAAAGATTTTTTTCACCCAAAACATACTTAAACTGAAGAAACATTTGCCACAGAAATCTGAAAATGGGAAATGTTTTAGAGAGGTTCCAGCAGTGGCTGGATAATCCATGGAAGGAAGATTAGTCCTGCAATTTTAAATAGAAGAATACCACCTACAGCTCAGAAACAGACAGCATGTCAAGGGGATACCCCTATTTTCCAGCCCTGTTCTTACACCTCTCCCCAGGAATCTGCTGTTGACCATTATTTCCCCCGCAAGTCAGTGACATACTCAACAAAGCCAAGGATCTGGAAAATTAATACCCGCCTCTAACACTGAAATCACAATCTGCTGCTCAGGCGCTGTCTTTGTAGGAGGTTTTCAGGCTTTCTTGGCTGGGTGCTTAGCCTTCTTGGTTGCTTCTGCAGCCCTAGGGGCTTGTTCCTATTGTGCCTTTCACGCTCCAGTTTTCTATTTTCTTTTAGCCGTAACATCATCCCAGGATGCCCTTCTGGGACTTCACAGCAGGGCAGTGTGCACTCCACTCTGTATCTTTAGACTAGCCCTTCTTGTCTCAGACTGACTATGGGGCAGGCTGGACTTTTGGGCTGACCTTGTTCTGCCATAGGTCTTCATGCAAGCAGCAATCACTTCCTTTAAAACGTCCTCCTTTTCCATACCGTTCTTGGAGATACACTTTTGTCTGCTTGCAAAAAGACCATGTCTTAGTTGTGCAGTTCACCCATGGAGATCAAAGGGATAGATATCAGTCCAAAAAAGATTAATTCAAGATTACGATTTTTAAGTGTTTTGATACGCATGTGTTTGTTTCTTTTGTAGAATATTTCTGTAAAAAAATAGGTTTTGCTTGTTGAAAAAGCTACTGTTTTTATCTGAAACTGACAGAAAAATTAGACTTTCCATCAAAGTATTTCTTTGTCTGACTGCAAAGAGATTGCTTTTGCTATTTTGGAAATAAAACACTTTGTAATAAAAGCGTTTCATTTTGTCTTGCTTAAAAGCAGTATTCAGCCTTTAGGTTTGAATGGGGTATCCTGTAGCACAAAAAAAAGACAATATAGATAAGAATTGGGCTATTTATCTGAAAGTTTTGCAGTAAGGAACCAGGCAGGTGAGGAAAAGTATTTTGCTATAGTAAAAGGACTCATTTTCTTTCTGTTAAAGCTCTGCTGTCACTTCTTGTTTCACTCACAGGATGTTAAAGTTTTGTCTTTACAATTGGTATGAAATCTTCATAATGTACCTTTCAGGAATTCAGAAATTATGAAATCCCTTTCAACTCAAAAAAGGTACAGATGTTCAGCATTTCTAAGAATTCAGTGGTTTATTTCTTTAGGATGTATAATAGTTTTTATGGGAAACTGATACAGTGGTATGTATGAAAATATGCAACAGAATACAAAAATCTTTTTTTTACAGATCAGACAGATGTTGCCTGCAGATGAAACACCTTCCTGAAGACATGCTTGTAGTTCTGTGGAATAAAATGTTTTACTGAAAAAGTAAAAGCTTACTCAAACCTAAAAGATACTACATATCCTCAGCTCCTACTCAGCATGATTCTTGTTAGTCTAAGAACACTGAAGATTCAAAAACTTGGTAACAATGGAAGGATATAGAAGATAATGAAGACTACATGATACAGAATCCTGACAGAACTCCAATGGACTTAATAGTTCTTTAAAAGAGAGGTGTATTTGACCTATAAACCTCTAACAAGCTTTTGTGTCATCAAGGAGTACTGTTTAGAAACAAATTTAGGAAGTAAGTCAGGACTGAAAATGCACAATTCACCCCTCACCAAGGTGAACTTACAAAAATAGTACATACAATAAGCAATCATTCTGCTCTCACTATTAGCCAGAGTTGCACAGCTAAATACCAGAATTTTACATGGAAGAGATGAGACTGTGGCTTTCTGAAAGAGGTATCTTCAAAACCATAATTTTTGTACAGGATGATGCCATATCTTGACAGAGGCACTGAAGCATCAGTAATGGAAATGCTATCATTGAAAAACAATGTTTTTGCACTAGACAAGGAAAAGCTATTTTTGTTCCTCACAAAAACAATTCAGGCGAGATTTCCTCGAATATGTTTCTTTGTCAGTGGTACATCTTTTTTCTTTCTTCCCTCCGACAATGAAAACCAGAAAACAAACACTGAACCAAATACATTCCCAGCTCAACCTCACTGGTTTATTTGGAGCAGGAATGGATCCGACAGCCTACATCACAACAAACTATGTGTGGATTCCAAAGACAATGAATAATCCGCTCTAGGCTCAGATGCAAAACACATGCATTGTTCCCATCCCTTCATTTGCTTCTTTAAAATATGCCTGACCTTACTCTAGCCTCAGTACTCAACACATGGCGGCACTTACAGATCCCCAACACGCATTTTGTAAGAGAAGGCTTTCAAGGTAGGCTCTGCCAGAGCTGAGCTGGAAACGCAGAGGTGGTTTAGCAGAAATGTCTCTTTAAAAATCACTTTCAGCAGAGTTCTCTCCCCAGCACTGCCGGCAGTTTTCCAAGACCTACGCCACCTACTCCTAGTCCAGGATGCACATTCTCCTTTTCTCCATCCAAAACCGGTTGTTGTTTGGCAGCACATCTCCAGATTCTGCCCAGTTTTCTTCCAAATGTCAAGACTCGCACCTGCCTTCTTACAGCTTCAACAGGTCTGCCCAGGGCAGTTGAGATGACAGCTGCCCTTCCACTGTGACTGCCCATCCAGTGTCCAGCTACCCTTCCCCTTGGGCTCTAGCCTTCCCTATGAAGTTACTGTGCCAAACTGTCCAAAACCCTGTGCTTAGTTTCCCCACGTAATCAGATTCGATTAATTTGGCACAGCTTTTGATTACTTTTCAGTCTTTTCAGAAGGTTTTTTTTTTCCATAGTTCAAGTCTCAGCAATTACTTTGAGAGGCTCCATGGAAGCTGCTGGTATTTTCTTCTCTACTGTCCTTAAACGATAATTCTGCTAATTCAGGAAGACTGTGGCACAGATGCAGAAATTAAATATTAGCTCCAGCTACAGCATTTGAAATAATGTCTTGCTCTCAGCCACAGCTGTGTGAAAGTGCAGAAAGCAAGCAAATGAAGGATAAGGAACAGATGCAGTTATACACACAGAGTAAAATCAAGCACACATGAAATATGAGAATTGTAACAAAGACCTCATTTGGATCCCTGCAGTTATTGAGAAGGTTTGAGCAACTAGACTAGAACTGAGAAGAGAACTCTTAACACAGGAATTTTTAATTCATTCTCAACTTGCAACAAGCCAGGTGACCTATGCCTCAATTCTACTGGCAATGCATAAACACAAAGAAGTTAGTTTAACTAAATCGGCAGTCCTCCAGATTGGACATTTGTTAGAAATAAATATATACGTTAGCCTTTTTCAAACCGTAGATAAATTATTTTCCTCTACAGCCATAAATCCTTTAGAATTATGATACTGCAGCTTGCTGCCAGCATGGATGCCTGTGTATGAGAAAAAGAGAGACAGAAAGTTTCAGAGCATACGAGCCCATTTTATTGATCATCTGCCATGGGTCCTTCACACATAACGGATCCACATGGATTTTTGGAAAATACACCGTAAGTCAAAACTGTGAACTATCTGTAGGAATAACAGCCAACAAACAGCAGATTCTGGCCTGCTGACACTAATACCCAGTGGCAAACACTGCCTCACTGGTGACACACAGCATCTGCATGTTTTAGGACTACTTACAGAATTGCCGGGATTTGCCAGTTGTGTTTCAGAACTGAAAGACTGAAAAAACCCTCAGAATCAAACAATCACAGAATCATTAACGTTGGAAAAGACC
>NW_010515683.1:0-901 GCF_000687285.1 Phaethon lepturus
GATGTGAAGGCTCTTGAATGCATCCAGAGGATGGCAGCAAACCTGGTGAAAGGACTGGGAGGAAAGTCCTATGAGGAGTGACTAAGGACTTTGGGCTTGTCTAGTTTTGAGAAAAGGAGGCTGAGGGACGACCTCTTTGATCTCTACAGCTTCCTGAGGAGGGGAAGTGGAGAGGGATATGCTGATCTCTTCTCCCTGGTATCCAGTGATAGGACGCGTGGGAATGGTTTAAAGCTGCTCCAGGGCAGGTTTAGGCTGGACATTAGGAGCATTTATTTACTGAGAGGGTGGCCAAACAATTGAACAGGCTTCCTAGAGAGGTGGTCGCTGCCCCAAGCCTGTCAGTGTTTAAGAGGCCTTTAGACAATGTCCTTAATAACATGCTTTAACTTGGTCAGCCCTGAATTGGTTGGGCAGTTGGACTACAAGGTCATTGCAGATCCCTTCCAGCCAAAATAGTCCAGTCTATTCTATTCTATTCTATTCTATTCTATTCTATTCTATTCTATTCTATTCTATTCTATTCTATTCTATTCTATTCTGTTAGGAATGAGAATGTGATTAGCACAGTGCAACTCTTCATAACTCATCAATTATCTGAGGTAACTCCTTGTTTCCTCAAGCAAGTCTCTCTTCAGCCTAGTTTGCTACAGAAATGAAGTTCTTGTGATACCATGATTCAAGCAGAAGAGCATGTGTACAGGTGTTCCTCCTTACTACCACACTATGAAACTGTGACTGACATAAGCCAATGTGTCCCAGAGCTTAGTTTTTCCAAGCTTCACAAAAATAAATGGTTAAATATAGGAGAAAAAGAGACCCTGTGAATGTGGGGGAAGCAGGAGAGAAAGACTACTGTCTTCACAGACACCAAGTGTCCTGGTTTCAGCCAGGATAGAGT
>NW_010515684.1:0-355 GCF_000687285.1 Phaethon lepturus
CCCTGCACACCTACAGCAGCCTGAGGCGGTTTGAGAACCGGGGGGTTGATATCACCGTTTTGCACTCTTACCAAAGCCCCACGTTACTCCTTTCGGTTTCCCCGCCTGTCCGTCCACGCTGACCTGCTATCACTTGTCTTCTCCTGGGGCAGAGGCGATGTTTTTGTTTTCTAGCAGCAGGAAGGAGAGGAGCCACCCTGGGAGTCCCGAGCCTGTTGTGTCCCCTGGGAGAGCCATTCCCAGCAGTGAGGGTCAGCAGCGTATGCAAACCCGGCATAGTCCTGTCCTCGCCTTGCGTTCCTTGGCAAAGAGTTATTCCTTAGCTCTCCCCGCGGGCCGGCGCGTCTCTTGCCGC
>NW_010515684.1:386-33749 GCF_000687285.1 Phaethon lepturus
CCGGCCCACGGCAGGCGCATCTGTACCCACCCTTCAGGGCAAAGCTGCCCTGCGGGGCTGCACGGTACAGTGGGGTCCGTGCCCGTGCCAGCAACACAGGAGAGAAAAAAAGCCTACGTTTTCTAAAGCTCTTTTTTTGATCTGTTGGTCTAGGCTGGACTTCGATACAACTGCATAAATGGGTTGAATGCAAAATACTTGTTTTTACTTTGTATTGTTTCAAGACCGTTCTTATAAGGCGTAGCCACCGGGAGATGCATCTCAGAGTGCATGGCAGTGCCTCTGATATGGGATGCCTCGGCTGCTCTCATCCTGACTGTCATCAATGGCTTCATGTCCTCCGGTATCTAGAGGTTCAGTCCTCCCAGATGGAGAATTTTGGCCTTCTCTTGTTCCAAACAATGACACTGAATTCGTAGTAGCTCCCTGGAAGTATCTTTGTATTTAAAAAAACCAAAACAAACAAGACTCTAAATAAGAAGATCAGTGGCAAGTTTTGTTATCTTTCTTTGAGCCTTTTGAACTTTTCAGAGCTCCAAGTGTTTGATTTACTTTACAGTTCAGATGCCAGCTCAGGCTGATTATTTTCGAGACTTGTTCTCTTGTCCTGGGTCACTGAGTTTTGCACTTGATCTTAAAGAGCACCTTGGCTTCCACTACAGGGTTCCTACAGGAGAACACAGGCTTGCATTCAGCTGCTAAGAAAGCAAATACAACCCACCCCAAAGTTTGGAGCTGATTTACAGGAAAAGGGCCAATTTTTCCCTTTATCGCTTCCACTGTTGCAGAGAGATGAATTCTCCATGGCATAATAGCAGAACAAAAATAGATTGCTTCTGTAATACACTATACAGCAGGCTGGAATACATCAGCCTTTTTCCTCAGCAGTTCTTTGACAAATGAAACTTTATCGAGCGAAGTTCACCACGTCATTCTCCTCCTCCGTTTTGCTCCCTTTTCCCAAACGCCTGTGAGTGCCAAAATGGTGCTTGTGCGGTAACACCACTGTTAAGGTCATGTATTGCCTACACTGCTGCCACGCTGCTACCGGAGACATGCAGCGAGACTGTGAACGCTCAGCCGCTTGCTGGATGGACGGAGGTTTCCCGTTGTGATACTGCTGATGGGCAGCAGTGGTCGGGGCTTGGGCTCTGCGTCGGGGACTGGCCAGGTTTCCCTTATTTTGGGCTGTATTTGTCGTCGCGGATAACCCTCAGCAATTTTTGCACCAAGTTTCCCACACTGTTCAGTGTCGATGCAGGAGAAGTATTAGGGAAATGCCTTTGTCTGTAGAAAACCGTCTAATTAAAACAACTGCTCGGCTCTGCACAAACAACTCTGAAGGGAGCGTTTGCTTTATCCGTACGTGTAGAAAAAGCAATAAATGCTCACGATCTGGCTAAAAATGGATGTCAACGTGAAATCCCTATTTTCAGGTCTACAAAAAGTAAAACCTTTTTAAAAAATTATCCTATTTGTCAAACACACTTCAGAGCCTGGGGTAAAGCCATTCCTTTCAATCTGGGTGAAATGTTCCCTTCAACACGAGGATTTATGCAGCACCTCAGCCTAGTGTTTCTGTAGAAAGGGATATCAAATGAGCCCAGCAGGAAACCAGTTCCTCCATATATTGGGATTATCTATCAAATATGTGGGCTTTGACCACTTTTTTTTTTAACTTGACTTATGCTAAAGCACCCTTCCGGACGCTTTCAAGGCTGCGTGCTGAAGGCTACTGGCCTATCACCCCTGAGTAAAAAAATACATCTTCTCCCGTCCCACCTTCTTTGTGCTACTGCCCAATGAACTTTGCTCTCAGATGCAAAGGAATCGCCTATAGCTGCAACATTATATGTGTTTATTTGGAGAGTCCGGGTTTGGGGACATAGGGACGGCTGCTCAGTGTGACAGGCACTGCACTCCCAGCGTAGGAAAAGGGGTATTTTATGGTGGGGGAGGCCGACAGTTCGGTGGTACCTCGGATCTCAGCAGATTTCAGGAGACTTCACACGGAAAGAACAGGCAAAAATTTTCTCTAAGAGCCACCTCAAACAGACTTTCTTTTTGGGGTAAGAGGTGTCGCGGGGCTGCGTGCCCTGAACAGTGTGTTAAAATATCCCCTGCATCACTTCGTCGTCACCCCGAGACCCTCAGATACTCCACGGAAAAAGCAAAATGCAGCCGCCCAGCCCCGTCTGCGTTCCCAGCTCTGCCCACATTGCACACCAGGGTCCCCGGGCGACCGCCCGCACGGTGGCACCCGGGGTTTGCCGCGGCGCGGGGCGCGCGTTGTCCCAACCAGGGACCGAGGTTGCAAAGCCGCGTGTGGGAAGCTGGTGGTTACGGCCAAGGCTGACGAGCTGCAAAAAAAAGTAAATGATGGGTTTCTGCACCGTCGCAGGATAACCCCCCCCCGCCTCGCTCTGCCCAGCGCCTCAACGCCCTGCGCCTTGAGCAACGGCCTCATCGGGCGCCGTGGGCGAGGGCTGCCGGATTTGGGGTGAGGACGGGTGGATGCAGATGGCGGGCGCAGTTTGTGAGCTTACTTTTCCACCCTGGGGCCTGCCGGGCAGGATTGATTGTGCCGCTCAGAAAGCAGCATCAGCAGATGTTATTGATGTGGGACTGGCATTATCCACAGCGCGTGCTGTCAATGTAGAGAAATATCACACATGGCATAATTTTTTAAAACCCCTCTGCCAAAATCTTTTAAAACAGAACTTGCCATTTCTGTTTGCATTGATCTTCCTTTTCCTGCTATTGATTTTTGCCATTTGCCATTCCCAATGCGAGGAATGGGGAGCGGCCGTTGTCGTACCCGCACGTGGATGGAAGGAAGTAATTTTCAGAAATCCTGTTAACGGTGGGGAGACCGTGTTTTGTTTGGGTTTTGATTTTTGTTTTTGCTCTACTCTTACTGCTCTATTTAACATCAAAATAACAGGGCTGTTAGACTGGCTACCAAGTCCCCAGATGGCCGTAAGGAGAACTTGGTGCTGTATTTATGTGATGGCTGTACCATAAAAATGGATCAGGAAATGTTTCAAGAGGAGAGCTTGGCTTGAGCTGAGCCCCATGGCCTGACACGAGCTGGCTCTGAGGGAGGATTTCAGAAACTGAATGATGCATTTCCAGGAGGGCGAGGAGGAATGGGGCTTTGGGATGATGCAAAAGAAAACCCCAGACCTACAAGGTGTCAGGAAAAAGGCTCAGCCCAACCTTTCCTCAGTGAAGGGGCCCAAGGTGAGTTTGAAACGTCGCAGTGGTTTTGAGTTTGCTTTTCATTTGCATGTTCAGTCCTCTGCTGTTCTCAGCCTTACCGATAACACACCGCAGAAATTAGGACACAACTTGGCCTTACAGTTTCCAGGAAGAGGATCCTGACAGGGTATCCCTAAGGTGTAGAGCAGAGCTGGTCTGAGCCCATCTTCTCCACTGGACCGGCTCACTGCCTTGTCTCGATGTCCCAGTGCAACCAAGGAGACAATGACCTACCATGGAGCAGCTTTTAGGTATAAAGAAGGTATAAACTGCTGGACCGTGCTACTCTTCACCAGAGCCACCGTTACAGGAGTTGTAGTGTGAAACTGCACCTTTGGGTAGTACTGGGGGGAAAATCCAGGACCCCATGGCCTCTCCCCACATGTAGCTGGAAAGAAGCCAGGCCAGAAAAGCAAAACCAGCCCTTGATCTTTCCAGGCAAGTGTTGCAACCACGAGTCCTGTCCCCTCACTGCAACCCAACAGCCTTTCCCCGCTTTGCAAACAGTGACAACACCGCGTTGGAGTAGAGGGGACAGCATGGGATAGGTTCACCCCTGCCACAGGTCTGATTTTGGCCTTTGGAACCTGTCTTTTATGTAAACCTGAATTACAGAAAAATCTTGCTGTCTTTTGTACCTAGAAGGCTAATTTGTGCTCCGTACATTCTCTGCCGGCCAAGCACAGCCAAAAGAAAGGCCTGATGCACTTCCATGGGATGCTGCTTCTCACTGCCTTCAGCCCGCCAGCTCAAAAGACGCTCGTTCTTAGATAATTAGCTAGCAATTGTGTACCACTTGGTCAAAGACCGGGGTGGGACCCCCACCGACGGCAATGTTTGAATGTAGTCAGGGTGTTTTTCCTGGTGAGTTGTTCTGGTGCAAGCAGGATCCGCTTTGAAGACGACCTACGGGTTGCACTGCACCAGGTCCCGGGCACGGGACCCTTGCCGGGTACTCCCGTCCCCGCGGCGAAAACCACGCAGAGACGTAACGAGATCCGTGTCTCATCTGCCTGGTGGCGATCAGCTCAGGAGAGCTGGAGGGAGCACTGAAGGCAATCAATCTGACCTTGTTCTTACTCGCTCCATTCTTTCCTTCTTACGAGCAATAAAACAGCTCAGCTCATCTAGGACATAGACCGCATACATCCAAATGAGGGGACAGCGGAGCAAGCTGCTAAAGTACAGGCAGCTGTGACCGTACCAGAAGTATTCAGTTTTGCTGAGAGTTCCCATATTTCCGCCCTCAGCTACCTGGACACTGGCGTGTGGAATCAAGGCCAAAAGGCCAAAGTCCTTTTTTTTTTTTTTTTTCCCCTGGAAAAAGTTTCAGGATTGAAAAATAGACAATCCAGGAAATGCAGACGCCTGGGAGCCCTAGCAGTAAATACAGAGCGTAAAGATTGTGTATGTTTTCAGCACTATTGCATTTGCAGAAACAGACCTTTTCTTGCCGTGTATTTACATGAAGTTTTGCGTCGAACAGCAGATAATGGGAATCATCCTGGTTCCCATTACTTTGGTGGCAGCCTGCCTTGAATACAGCATTGAGTTCTGTTTTTTTCCTGGTAATGAGGTGGCCCAGACAAATTGAAAACAATTCAAAGAGCAGCTAAAATGATTTTGGTGTTGAAGAGATTGATTTATGAGAAAAGATGATGAACTAAATATATATAGCTTCACTGAGTAATGACTAGGGTTATGGTTACTATGTTCAGGCAGACAGAAAAGAATTATTTTGTGTGTACAAAAATGTGATGCTAAGGGGAGGACAATAAAAATGACAGAAGGGAAAGTCTGAGCTGAGAAACAGGACAAAAATCTCTGTGAAATAGCCTCCTAAAAGGCATGGAAAAAAATCCCATCTTCTTACTGACATTTTAAAGAAGACAGGGAAAAATATAGATGATATAGTTATTCATCCAATTCATTCAATTGCTTTTTTATCAATATATAACACCAAAATAAATTAAAAAAATAAAAAGGGATTATTTTCTCCTATCCTCAGTATTCCTTGAAAAATACCAACTGATACTTTCTTGGTAAAACCATGATGGAGGAGAAATTTGTTCAGACTATGTAACTCCCTGTGGGATATCTGGATGTTGTAACCTTGGCAGTTCTCAGAACCCAACAAATACTCCCTTCACACAGGGGAAAACATTTCTAACCTAATTAGTCTGTGGGTTTTAGGGGTTTCTTTTGTTTATTGCACACTGCAGGACCCAGAGTCCGCGGGCGACACGTCCCCGTGCCTCCCTCCGTGCTCACAGCCATGCGCGGAGCCAAGCTGGTCCTGGAGCTGCCATCGGCCAACTTCTCACCATGTCTGGGACCCTTGCAAGGGAGGAGCCGAGAAGAAACCCAAGTCCTGCCTCCGGTCCGCTCTTCAGACATTTTCAAATGTCTCCATACATTTTCCAGCAGTGCGGAACTGCTTGCCTAGCCCCGGTATATAGGGGACATTTAGGCAGAATGGAGACTGCTAGTTGGATGACGTGGACAAAAATAGACAAAATCTTTTTACCTGATGTCCACAGGCAACGTCCGAAGCCGTGGAGGACACGCTTGGTGGGTGGGATGAAGTGTTTTCATTGGACCCATTTTCTGTACAGAAATGGTCTAGTTTGAGAAAAACTGCTTTGGTCCGGACCATCTGAATTCATTATTATCGCTGATCTTGGTCATGGGCCACTGTGCTTGGAGCTGCACAAAAGACTGTTGTCGATGCCGTGTCCAGCCAAGAATTTAACGAAGAAAATGTGCACTTTTGAAATTAGCTGATCAGCAGAATAGCTAAGGAAGTAGTTATTTCCTTCGGATTGCAACAATGCTGACACTTTGCACAGCAATGCCTGTAAAAGAAGCAGCATGCAACATTAAGTGATCTAAGTGAATGTGTCATTAAAGAACCAAAGGGCTAATTTTTTCTAAATATGTCATTTAAAAAAAAAAGAGAGACGCCTCATTTAATCTCATCCAAAAGCTGTTAAACCAATTTAACACATTGCTGTTTACTTCCGAAAGATGTTGAGAGCTTATCTTATCTCCCTCTACCACGATTTGAGGCTAATCACAATATACTAATGCATTCACAGTATGAAAATCTCTCTTTGATTGCAATAAACCAGTACAACGAACTTAGAGATTTCTACAAACTCTGGTTACCAAAGACCTATTCTCTTTCTTGTCCGAAGTGCAGAAAGCAGCTAAGAGATTGGAAGTGATGAAGCAACAGTGAAGCACTGGATGACACAGGCTCCTGTTCATGGAAGTGAGTACAAAAAAGCTTAATGGGAAAACAGTGGGAGCTGAAAACAAGCTTAAGTGGCTCAGGCTGCCCAAAAGAGGGAGGCTTTCCAAAATCCAGCCGTCAGCAGGCTAGGGAAAAATTTATCCCCCCTAAAATCAATCCCGTTTCCCAAAAGGGAAAGATATCAGCCCAGTAATAAAAATACCAGTTATCTGCTACCAGTGCAGCAGCCTGGGGTTACCCACTGCTGCAGAGCTCCGGGTCGAGGGCAGTGTGACACAGGCAGTGAATCTACCCGCAGCGATGAAACTCTTTGATATACGGCACGCACAGGGACTTGGCTTCACTTTGTTTGCTCTCCCTGCTTAGAGAGGGAGAAGCAAACCAAGTGTGTTTCCATCCATGGCTTTCCTCATGAAAGAGGCTAGGGAGAAAATTTAGGGGAGCGCAGGAGAGACTGCAGAAAGCTTTGGGAGATAAAACTAAATGGAAGACAGCAAAAGGAGATGACAGCATAGTGCAAAGGATCTGGAGATTTGCTTGGTGCATATAGTTGGAAAATTGCTTTCTTTTTCTCAACACAGAACAATCCATATTTTCCCCCTTCCAAAAAAAAAAAAAAAAAAAAAAAAAAGCATGGTTTACCAAGGGTCAACAGATTTATGGTGAGCTTTAAATCAGTGCAACTTCACCTGGGAGGTTTAGTTTTGGGTGTATTCAGGATGGAGAATATAAACATATGAATTATTCTGGTATAGTGGTAGTAAATAGTCCAGCAGTCTCAGACCAATTTCTGCGGTGCTATATCTCATAAAGTCTGATAAATCCAGCATGTGCAGCTGCTGAGGCATTTTGGCAGTAGAAAAAGGCCTATATACCAGTGAGTGTCTATATACCAGAGACTCACTGGCCACGTACCAGCCCTGGCAACTTGCTTTCGTGATGCTGAGACTTAGTTATGGCCCCGGGCGCCTGTGTTTTGGGTAAGGGATGAGAGTTAAGCTGGAGGGTACAGAGCAGCCACAGGTGAACCTGCTGGACTGTGCCACACTGAATTCCCCAGGCTGGCAGGAAAGTGTTGCGTGTCTGGATGTCTCATTTACGAGTTCATCACATTTATAACAGGTCCAGCGATTTTGGGGTTTGTTGCTAACCGCCCTCTCAAAGTGCTCTTTCCTACCCAGATGCAGTGGTTTGAATTGCCTGGGTCAAAGAAGGGGTCCACCCAAGATGAAAATGATCGCCAACTCACTATATTTGGGGAATTTTAGATATCCCTCACCCACTTCCCAAAAAACTTCTCCACTCCATCACTCCCAAACATTAGTATAAACATCTTAGCTAAACACCGCCTTTTTATTCCTTACGATTTAAATGAGAATCAGCTTTACATGCAAAACACCCCACAACTTTTTACTATGAAACATAAATATGATCCTTTTCATACAAAGTTGAATTTTATCTCAGGAGGAAAAAAAAAAAAAAATCCCAATAATTATCTGGTTCTCAATACTGGAAAAAAAAAATACCACCACGCTAGATAATGAGAAAAGCTATCTATGCAGCTGGAACAGCCACTCTTGTGCCCACTACTAGAAATTAAAAACAGAGTTATAAAAATATTGTTGTGGATAATTTCAGCCCAGAAATACTGGGCGGCTCTTGTGAATGATCATGTTTTCACTAATGCTTCCTGGCAGAGCTGCATCCTTATTCATGCTGAAATCACCGGGAGCTACTCACTGGGAAGAGAGTGGTTAAGTGTGTTTAGGAGGCTTGGAGAGCTGTCTGAAAGCAGTCAATCAGTCTGTGCTGTGATATTCTGGTTTGGACTGCATTTTGTTTAAAAAACAGAGGTAAATGTTGCCTGAGGAAATAGAAGTATTTGAGAGAAAAATGCGACTATGGAAGGCCAGCTGTCAGTTATCCAAAACATATTATATCCTGGCAAACAAGTCTCCAAAATCACCTCCAACCAATTTTCTCCTTATTTTCTTTTCCTCTGGCCACACACAATCTTTGTTCCATCAGGGCACTGACAGAGAGCTGAAGGTCTCGGTTCCCTGAACACCATCAGCACAAGGTTGGACAGACCAGCCCCAACGTCAAACCAAAGCCCACCACGAGCACTCCTGATATCGGCGCTGAAAATTCGGTGTCTCGGGTAGCACTGAATACTGCACCATGCTGCAGCGGAGCAAAACCACGACACAGTCAGAAAACCAGCCCTGGAGACCTCCCTCTCAAGGGTGACCTTGAATCACCCTGGACAATAGGGAGCTGTGGGACCTGCACCAGCCTGTAGCCACTTGCCTTTGAATTGACAAGGTGGAAAGCCAAGGAAAATTGTCCTTCAAATCCAAACCTAACTTTCTTCAGATGGGTAAAATAGCAGGATTAACCTGTTTGCAGTATCTTATGCGGCTGAGGCTTTACTTGCTGAACGCATTTCTGATGTGGTGTCCTCTTTGGGGCTGCTGGTTGCTGTATATATGTACGTGGCGATGGCTTTTTGCCAGAGCATTTTGGTTTCAGCAGCAGAGGTTGTTGGTTCAGCGTTCGCTTGATATTGCTCCTTGCCCAGGAGAACTCCTCGTTTCCTCCTTTCCCTCGCAGCTATCACTGTGCCTCTCCACGGTGCTCTTAGCATTTAAACCATGCCAACGCATCCTATTTTTACACACTAAGAAATGGCAAAGCTATAATAAAATATGGGCACGAAGGAGAGCAGTACAATAGGTGATGCACAATGCTCGCCGTGCAGATGAGTATATAGAACAGCTATGTGCATAATATCCCTGAGCTCTGCTATGTTTTGGCAACCTATTTCTTTCTGGTTACAATTCAAGCACTAGCGCAGTCTAGGGAGACCTGTACAGATTTGCTTTGGGGGCTGCTTGTCTGAAATACATACCTTTGCATCTCTAGCCTTTCAGAGCAGTCCCCATCGGATGGGATTTTTCAGGCATCTTAGCTGAGAAAGAGCTCTCCAGGGCTGATGTCACCATACTCCACAAGATATATATGCTTATTTCCCTGGCAGTGAGTCCTAGCTGGTGTTTGATGTGGAGAAAGTTCTTCTTTCAGGCTGTGGACTAAGGCAACAGCCAAAGGACGGGAGGCCTCCTAGCCCCAGCCAGAGAAGATGACCCTCCTGTGTGGAGGATTGCAAGAGAAAGATGAGGTGCCTGATTGCCTGCTGATGGGCATCATGTGCAGCTCCCTCTGGAATTATTGCATGTCAGGCATTAGAGGCAATGAGAAAACATCCCAAATTTGAGGGCAATAAGCAGTCTGGCTGAGGATGATCAGGCTGACATTTGTGAGGGCGCTGCTGCCTTTTGCCAGGCAGGCGAAGGGCACCTGATGAAGTGTGAGGATCAGTCATCACTATTTAGCTGCTTTCGTAGTGTCACTGCCACATGGAAGGTGGTAAAGTTGGGTACAGAAGTCCTTCTGGCTTTTGGGCTTTTTTTTTATCCTCTGTCCTTTTTTCCCCCTCAGTACCGTAAAACATCATTCTCCAAGTGCATCCAAGTCACCTGGAGCCTCAGAGTGGCTGCACGTGAAGGTCTGAAAGCCTGCATGAGACAAGTCCTTCAGGGAAGCAAGAAATGCCCATCCCATGGGCTTGTTTGGAAGTTGGGGTCCCCTCAGTGTGACTGGGGCAGTGCCAGGGAGCCATGGGTACATGCTACTTGGGCAGCAAGAGAAAGGGAGGAGAAGGGTGGCAATATGGTCACTGTTCCTCCGTCCATCCCTACAGATGCCCTTGCAGGTTGTGGTACCTCTGCTGTGCACCCAGAGGGACGTAGTCCTGGGAGGTCTAGGAGTGATGGAATCACGAGGAGGATCACACTCATCTGTCAGTGCTTTTGCAACAAGGAGGCAACCAGTTTTCAGTCACTGCCAGCTTTCACATGCCAGGATTTGGGGTTGCCCCGCTGGAGGTGCCGAGGCTGGCTCCTGGCACAGACCTGTGGCCACAGTGACTCCAGGACCAGCAACAGCATGAAGCCCTGAGCAAAACAGTCCAAGTAGGGCCAGGTCTGGCCAAAGCCAGGGGGATCTATGGAGGTGCAACGCCTGTGTGGGTCAGCCCCAGGCGCTCTCCAGCGAGAACAACAAAGGCAGTTTTTCTTAAATTTATCCACTTACCTCCTGTGCTTCCCCGGCTGACGATGGGCACAGGCAGCAGCGAAAGCACCTGGATTCTGACCTGGGCAGAGCAGCGTAGACCCGAGCACAAGGTGCGGTTCACGTTTCTGCTTTTATGACCAGATTTGCCCACTCTCAAGGCTGGACCGTGCACCAGGTTAGGGCTGGTGTGCACCTTCGCCTTCCCTCACCGGTGCTCGGCAGCCTGTGAAGAGGAAAGGCTTTGTCTTAGCGGGAGCAAGCGCTTGGTTGCCTCGCCGCTCCCTTTTCGTATCAAGCATATCCCCCGTTCACCTCTCCAGGAGGGATAAACCTGTGCTTGGGAAAGCGGCGAGGGAAATCGCGTGGAAGGCGACGTCGGAGGTAGGCTGTCTGCACTGATAGTTTGACGAAACAAAAAGAGCAAACGAATGAAGGAGAAGCGTTTCAAGTATTTTCTGCCTGCAGAGCGCAGCTCGGGGCGATGCTGCAGGCCAGCCCGTCTCTGCAGCAGGGCTGCCCACCCCGCGGTGAGCCCCGTCCCCAGGGGGCTGCCCAAGGCTGTGCCCTTGGAGTTTTACCCAGAAAAGGGGAGAAATTCAGCCCTATTCCCCATCCCCGGTGCTGTCTCCCTGCTCGGAGGCTGTGCCGGTGGCAGCTGCTCTCCTACCCCAGACAAAGGAGCTGTGGCATCCCCTCGCAGGACAGCGTCCAAGGACAGCAAAGGTGTCCCCAAAAGGAACGCAAGACCCATTACTGCCCACGCCAGGCTGCAACCACGCTGCAGTGCCCAGGCACAGCAGCTGAGGACTTGGCACATGAGCTGCCCTTGGCCTGAGCACTAGGCTCAAGGTGCCAGCGCCAAAAGGGATGGTGGGCTGGAAACGGAGAGTAGCTCAGGGGATGGACACACAGACCAACATTTTTTGGGTGTAGAAGAAGAATCGGTGGTGACCCTGCCTGGTTTCAGCACACCCCATGTGAACATCCATCCCCTTGACTTGGGTCCGAATAAGCGAACGAGCAGAGAACTGTTATCCCAGTTACGTCTTTGTTCCAAACAGAAATGGAAGGCGGCCATGCCTCAGTGAATAAAAGCCCATTGCTCCACTCTAACCATCTGTCAGGCTCCCTGCCGCCGAGTCTGTGTGTTTGCTCAGGCGTTGATAGGGAATTACCCACCTTATATCACAGCAGATTGTCTTTCGCCTTCTCACTACTCCATTCCCCTTGTGAATATTTTGGATCTTTGCCTCCAGTGGCTCAAATGCAGGTGTTGGATTATAGCCATGGAGAGCCAGGGACAGAGAATTCTTGGTGTCTTTGGATGAAGATGAGGTTGGAAGGAATTTGGGTCGGCTCTCCCAGAGTTTGCAGATACCAGGGCAGCACTGGGATCAAAAGAGCCATTGTTCCCCTTGGCACAATGCTGGAGGATGTTATCTAGAGACTGGTCCAGATTACAGACTCATGGCCAAACTGGAAATGTTTGCCTATTGGAAACATCTGCTGTTCTTGTCTGCTTCTCATATGATTTGCCAAAATATATTTCTTGTACATTCCCAGCTCAGAACAGCTTGTTATGAGGTTTAATTCATGATGTGTAATCTTGTGACACATTGCTGCCCGATGATGTAGGACATGGAGATGATGAAGGAGGATGACTGAAGTGTAAATGCACAGAAAGAGCGCAGTGCCCAGCTTGGAAGCTGTACAAAGTATTTTCATAAACGTTAGCTAGCTTTGCTGTTATTAGTCCTAAGAGCCAAAGAGAAAGTTGCCGCAGCCAAAGACAAGAGACCTTTCAAGGAATATGCCTGAGAATTGAATACTCTGCCGAAATTTCCAAGGTTCCTCTGACCTCCTGATGTGATAAAGATGAGTGTCCTACACTGGTATCTAAGTTCCTCGCTCCAAGTGTGGATATCTAAATATCCTCATCCACTGTGCAAGCTTAGATGCCCGTAAACACACTGCTGCCTTAAGAATTCCCCCTTGCATGGCGTGGCATATCTCCCCTGCCCTAGATAAATGCTAAAGCTCCATCCAGCCCTTTGGTTTGAGCATATCCTGAAGCATTTAGCTGAACCAGAGCAGGCCTTCAGTGCCAGGAATGGTGGGGATGCTCTCATTTTACCCCAGCTCCTTGGTGTTTCTTCAGGTTGGCCATCTCCAGAGTCAGAGAGTGATTCGAGCCATCCTGAGCCTGCGACCTGAAATAGAGGGGTTCAATCTATTTTGCTCTGATAGTGCCGTGGTCTCTCCTCTAACACGCAAGAGAACACAGGAGAACAACTTTGGCAAGACACACACACAGTGTTTAGACTGAGAAAGTCCCCCACCTCATCCAAATAAATCTGGCACTAAGTGCTGATGTTCAGCTCTTTCAGCCAGAGGTGCAAATGCTTCAAAAACTTGTTTCTTACTGACTTTTTGATTGCTTGAATTTAAAGGTCAAATACTAGACTTGAACATCCCAGTCAGGCTTCAGATGAAAGATGAGTATATAAATACTTGATAAAGTGCTAATGAACAATTAATAGTTATTTGAGGAAATGGATAATCAGATGTTATGGACTGTTATACAGTCAAACAGGTCAGTGTGTTGCTTATGACCATAGCTGATTGCTACCAATAACACCCTGAGTGATGTGATTACAACCGGCTTTAACACATGATGTTTGTGTCTGTGCAACATCTATTAACCCTCTCTCCACTATTCCAGAAATAGAAACCTCCTATAAAGCATGCCCAGAATTAATGGGTTACGATAGGAACATAAGGTTGTGGCTTGTTGAGTAGCTCATTTATAGCTCAAGAACTTGATTATAGATGAGCAGGAAGAAGTAGAGACAGATGAATGCAGACTGCAAACAATGAACAACATCTGCTAACTGAGGAGGGAAAGCTCCAAGTGCCAGAATTGTACATCCTGAAATCCATGAGTGCTGGGGCTTTTTAATGTGTGCTGGGGGGCTTTCAGGAGGATCCTAGAAATTCCTTCAAGGTTTAGTCGCATGCTTAGCTGTCTATCCTACTGTTTTAAAATCACAGCTTGCCAGAGCAGGTCATCTAACTACTTCAGATGGTTCTGTGCAAAAGAAATTGCTCCTTCATGATCTCAGCCCTGCTAGCATACAATCAATTCTGCTTTTAACTACTAAAGAAGCTCACTGGAAGTTGCCAGTTCTGATTACGGCATGAAACGTCTAACCCTGGTTTACAGCGACTAAAACTGCGTTCCCCTCAGCCTGAGATTTACTTGGTCTGAGGTGGTGTTGAGTGAAGGGGGAAAAGCAGCTCTGCTGAAATCTTCTGGAAGGCACGGACAGCTCGCAGGAGGTGGAAACGCAGCCGATGGAAGACCGGCGAGGGCTCGTTCCACAACCGGCCTCACGAAATGCAGCCACTGCAACGAGCATTAACACAGATGCTGCTTATTTGTCCCTGGAGCGGTGAGGATCGCTTGAGTGACGGCCGAGGCATTTCACACACCAGTAAGCGCATTCTTGCCAGGTATTTCTGATCGCTGTACATTTTATTTGCTGACAGGTTTGTAGCAATATGCTCACTCCAGCTAAACATTACACACTGCCTAACAGAAGAACAGGCCTAATTTTCCTCTCTTTTACACTAGTTTTGCAATCAGTGTAACTTCAACGACCCTCTACTTTTATACCAGGAACAGCACCAAGGAAATCGGATTTAACAGAGTAAAGAGCCGTTCGGTGTAGCTATCGTAGGAAGTCAAAGATAGGTAAAGACATTTTCCCACTCCTCCTGATCCTGGCATGGACCAAAGGCCAAATCTGGCACGGGTGCAAAGCAGAGCAACCTTCAGGCTGCTTTAAGTGGCCTCAGTTCATCAAAGCTGCTAGAGAGACTCACAGTACCCATGGTTTCCGCATCACCATGTCCATCCCCCTCCAAAACACGAGTAGAGCTGCTGCCCCAGTGGTGTACGAGCTGGTTGTGTTCCCTGTACGACTGCTTTAAAGCCCATCCGTGCCAGCTCAGCCACAAAGAGACACTGACGCGAGCCGCACTCTGTCCCAAAGAACAGCAAAGGGAAGATTCACTGGTTTTAGGTCTCTGAATCAATTTTTCCTATCTTCTCTCATTTCTCCTCCCACCTGCTGAGTGTTAGATGCTTGATCAGTCTGGTAGAACATGCAAATATTAACATTTTTCTCCAGAAGTGCTGACAGCCGTATGTGTATCTTGCCGATGGGTGCAGTGAGTGGGAGATGCCGCTGAAACCTGCGCTCAGAGATGGTCCTGGGGAACCAGCACAAACCCTTCGTGTCCATGACCTTCAGAGGCAGCAGGAACAGCTTCCCCTCCCTTTGCATTTCTTCACTGGAAGGACAGTCCATGGGGAAAGGACAAGGCAGGGCGGAGCTGAAGGTGGGAATTGGCTGTGTTCCTGAAGGCATTTCAAACCATCTCAAGCACACAGGAGAAAATGGTTTTCAGCAAATGAATACCCCTCAGGTGCTTGTAGAGAAAAAACAAACATCCATCTCTCACTACTTGTGTTGTCCTCAACACCAGCAGCCAAGTCGTTATTTGGGCTTTTTGTTTTTTTTTTTTTCTTAATTTTTTTATAGCAATCTAAGATCCTTGCCTATTTTGCTGTGGACATTTGGGGTTTGTCCCCTCTTTCACATGAATGTCGGTAGGAATGGGCTAGGAAAGGAAAACTTTTCACTTGTGTGGGTGATACAGAAGTGTCCACACCGCTGCCATGTCAGGATGCCCATGGGAAGCTTCTGGCTTCCTTATCCCTGCAGCTGTGTCTCACATCAAGGGCGGGTGGCTGCTGTAGGTTCCCACCCACGCTCCATTCCCAGGACATCTTCCCAACTGGCTGAAGCTTACCTAATGGGGGAAGGTGAAAAATAAACCCTGCTAGCTTGCCAGTGCCTCCTGGATGGGATACACAGCCTAGAGAGAGCAAGGTGTCTGCCATGCTTGTCCTGGACGATGAAAGGAATAAATAATTCATGTCCGAAAGTGGGAACTTCTGAGTCGATGGATGGCACTCAGTGTATATTAAACTCCCTTTTTTGTGGGATGGATGTTCTCCAGCCAGACAAACTTTGTCCTTTCACACTTGAGGTGAGGGAGCTGCAGCCAGCTGTAGCAGTTGCTGAGCGCTGGAAAAGGTAGCAGCTGCCTGAGGCAAGTTCCTGTAGCGCTTCCAGAAGCAACAATCTCTGTTTTAAAAGAAGCTTCAATGCAACTTGGGGCTGAAATCAGTAACTCTGAAAGATCTTTCAAACGGCTGCATTCAGCAGGGATCTCACTGTGGGGTTGTATTTAGCTATCCATTGATATTCATTAAAAAAGGAAATAAACTTAGTCTGTTGGATCCACCTAATAGCTACATGATGCAGGTTCTCGTATTCTGTTTCCCAGGAGATCATGTTCCAGTCCTCCTCCTCTTTTCCCATTGCAGGTGATAATATCAGCTTTTATCTGTTAATAAGATAGCATGGGAATTCTTGTACAGTTTTTACACAGAGAGAAACATGTGAGTTGTTACACCCCCTCAGCTTACACTGCTTCCTCTCCGTTGTGAAGAGGACAAGTTCTTCTCCAGGGCAGGATGAAACATGTATCTGCCTGGTCCGAAGGGCTACAGGACCATTCATGCAGCAATGGGCGGTCCCAAAGACACCGCAGGATCAGATAGTTGTTTCTAAAAACTGGCATGGATGGGAAGCAGAAAACACTAAGCCACCATGACCAAGGCAAGAAAGAAAAGGTGAACGATGAAAAGGAGGATGGGCCTCTTCAGAGGTCACCTAGTCCAGCAGGTTGCCCCACAGCAGAAGCAACTCTACCGAAACGGCTCCAACAAAAATTTCTCAAGACCTTTCCTAAAAATGTCCCCAGGTAATCAGTGCCAGCACTTAGTTACCCAAACAGCCAGAAAGCTTTTGCTGGTGTCTCACCTCCGGAAGCAGCAGGCATTAGCGGATTAGAGTTGAGGACTCAGCCTTCCAGGTATAAAATTGAACAAAATCTTGAATATCAGCATATTACACCCTCCACGCAACAGGCCTGAAAAGGCTCCGGAAAGGATGGAGCATTTATAGTTTTCACAGAAAGAACTTAAAGGAGATAAAGGCAAGTATTAACTTCTAAAATAAGGGCTGTATTTCATATAATAACTTTCATTATCTAGTGCTGCTGGCCTGAGCTGTTTTACTCAAGTGGATTCATGGACTTCTAATCTGAATTGTTCTGCTTGTTATTACCCTACAATTACCTAACGACTCGTCTGTTGGCTGTGAAATGGGAAAGGCTCGTTCCTGTCATTATTTCCTTTCCAAGCCTCCAGAAGCCTTTGGGACTACAGGGAGGTCTGACCCAAAGGCAGATGGAGTCCAAGGGAAGCTTTCCAGCAGAGAAAAACCCTCCGGAGAAGACACCACCGCTTCACTTCCTCAATAGAAGCTGGGTTTGTGGCTGATGTTGACACAACTGGAGAACACCAGGACAGGGCTGGACTTTCAATACTCAGAAACCGTACTTTTCAACTTACTTCCACTTCTGTATATTTTCTGTGTAGGAGAAGCTGCAGAGAGGAAAAAAAAGCTGTCTCAAACCCCAGTTTCCTTAGTTTGCCTATTTGTGTCACTCTTGGAAAAAAGGGAATTTTTTGGCCTGTGGGGAGAAGTACAGACACTTTCACAAAACGGCGCTAATTCTACCCCAGAACCCTTGTTTAAGTTTTGTTACTTATTATGGGCAAACGCTGCTGCTTCACTGCAGCGGTCGGGCAGGGCATGGCGGGGTCCTCAGCTAGCTTCACTGGAACGGCCGGGCGTAATGACTCTCTGCATTCATCGCCTTCTCCCCAGGCAGCTCACAGCACGCCACCAACTGCAGCTCTTGGTAGACTTTGGGGTTTGTAATGCAACGAATTGAACCGCGGTGCATTTTTCCAGAGACTCATTTTTAGCGCATACTCAAATGAGAGATTCTTCTACTAATGCATTAGTAGCAGCGTAAGAGAAAAGAGAGTTTAGAGAACATGCTCAGTAGTGCCTTGGTTTTCTTTCTCTCCTGAAAAGATGTAATAACACACAGTAGTGCAGCAACTAGCTCGCACAGTTTAAAGTCTTTGAATGCAATAGGTCTTCACTGAGTTTTTGCAAAGTTGTTTCTAAGTGGCCTTGTTGTTACGCTGAGTACCAAAGGTTGTTTTACTACCACGTGGAATTTGGGAAGTCATCAGTTTTTAATCCGTGTTTTGATACTACACATCTGTTTTATCTGATAGTTGATTCTTTCTGTGAAATAGGTTTTGCCTGTTTGAATTTTGCAACTTTCTGTACACTAAATACAGAGTTTCATAACTTAGCCAGGTGGTACTTGTAAGGACATTATGCAGAAAAAAAGAGCATTTCACTATGACTATAGTACAGCACTACGGAAAGCTTATACAAAACACTGCAACAGAATAAAAATACATTTTTTCAAAAGAAACAATTTTGATTATGTCAATGTGCCCACAGCCTAGCTGGGTTAATTTATGTCTACTTAGGATATCATCGCTAGTGTTTTTTATGTGATCTACTTGAAAGGTATCTGCGTGTTCTCACAAGTGTTGGCTTTATATTGTCAGTTGAGCATTACAACAATCTAATCCTAATCCACATTACCTCTGCTGCTTCAAGAAAAAGAATAGTTGGAGCCGGTGTTGTTTTGATTTTTAGATCCTTACTGTCTGTTTAAAGAAGTCCTTTTGTTATGTCGACTTATTCCATCATTACGGTGCCTGAAGCCCTCAAAACTGTTAATGCTCTTGTCAAGCCTGTGAGCTCAGGAATTTAGGGCTAGCAGAATCTTGCAGGTCACACAGGCAAGTTCCATCTTACTGCCATGGTCTCATACGGCCCTTTCCAGGAACTGTGTCAGGGCACTTTTATTTCCTTATCTGTAAAATGCAGAATATTACATAAAGATTGCTCAAACACACACAATCTGCACCAGAGCTGCACAGTTAACCCCTGATGTGCAGACTCTTAACCAGAAACCCAGCTTTCCTCCCACACGTTTGGATGTGAAGAACTAGTTTAAGCACATACGTGGTACAAGACGAAGACAGTTCTAAGAAGAAAGTTTTCTAATTTATTATTCTCTTGTTTAAAGGCAAATAGAAACCACTTCATTGTAAAAGTTTGCATGGTTCAGCTTTCCCTCTTTTTCCTCCTGTTGCCTTTCTTAGTCTTAATGCAGAGGAGTGTATGAGGAGCATATGCTTTTATATCAGCAGGACAGACAGGCTAAATTGGGATATGATACATGCTTCCAATTTATGCCTTCTCTTCCTTTGTTGTCGATGGCTAATGAGAGGTAATTGCAAAAGCTCGCAGAGGGAGGCACTTTTGGAAGGAGATAGGAGAATCAGGGAAGGTGCAAATAAGGTTGCTTATACTGCTGAGAGGCTTTTCATTCCACTGTTGGTCTGTGTTTGACTTTCCAAAGGTCCTTCTGTCAGGGCTGGATATAATTTCCAAAAGTTAGAAATTGCTAGGGTGGATCAATATTTGTAACAGCACCCTGGCCATTGCTCAGGACAAGTCAGGAAAGGCAGTCCACTATGCAGGGAGCTGTCGTTGAGTCCTCATACCAGCTTGATTTTTGGATGAGCTCTCTGCTTTGAGGTAGGAGCGACACATTTTGGTGCTCCCTAAAAATTGTCCCAGTCAAATCACCTGCACACTGTTCACCATAGGCACAAGATGGCATCCATAGATGAAAGCCCTGTGCCTCTTGTTTTCACAGAAGAACTGGAAGGATTAGGTACCCAAAAAAAGCTTGGAAGTCGACAGCCATTTCCCAGCATTAGGCTCCGTATTGCATTGTATTAGGCTTTTCTTGGTTTTACAATATTTATCATTAAAAGGCTTTTGTCAAGAATGAAGGCTGGGTTCAGTACGCTTCTACGAGGTAGACTGAGATCACTCACCAAGAGTCATTAGAGGAGAGTGTTGACTGAGATAATTTTTCATCCTTTATTACTCATTTTACCCAGAGACCTTCCTAAGCGGCAGCTGGCACCCCCATGCAGGGGTAGCCCCAGTGCAAAACTTTTCCAAGCAACACAGCTTAAGTCTTCAGGCAGCTCACAGGAGCACTCGCCCATGAAATCTCAGTATTCATCAGCTCTCTATGCCGATATCATGTCTCTCCTTGGCTGAGAAAGGAGGCAATAAGTGCTGGGGACAGGCTCAGATTCCCCAGATCCTTCACTGCAGTGCAATGTTGTGTTCAGATATGTAAAAGAACTGAGTTAAAGGATACTGCCATGTGTCCTGGTAATTTCTGGCAATTTAAATGATGAAAAATCATAACTGTGGAAGAAAAAAATTACATGACCAGTCACAGTCAGCTTGCAGCTTTGGACAGTTCATACGTCCATGCTGTGATACCTCGTCCTGTGAAAAGCTGAGGCTCCGCGTTGTGTTGTAGCTGCACGAAGGGCTGACGTCTCCTTTGACATGTGATAAGGCAATCTTTAGCCTGGTAAACCATGGATAGCTAAACTGAGAACTAAGTACTGTAAAGAACAACTACCGACCAGTGATAAAAATAACTCACTCTGCAGTCAAATTCTCTGATTAAAATGATCTTTCTCAGTATTAAAGGTAGTATTTTAGCACAGTACATCACACATGTCTCAGAAGACTGTCCTTAAGTGCTCTTCTGCCACAATCCTTTGCCACAGTGTTAGTGCCCAAAGACCATGGCCAGTTGCGTTGACGGATTTGGTCTAATTGTCTCCTTGTACTTCTTTGTCTCTCTGGCTCCATCTATCGTCTCTCAGACTTAGATTGCCAGCTCTGGGACACGACTGCCCATTGGGTCTGTGCCTGATGCATCTCGGTAGGAACTCCAAGCACTGGAGAGACGTGAATAATAAATAAATGGAACGTGAAATACTTTCATCCAGCGTAATCCAGCATAGCAAGATTGGGTTCCCGGGGAATAGCAGTATATTTGTTTTCCAGATCATTAGCTGAGGCAACGGAAAGTGAGAACATTTATTAACCTCCCTCAGAATCACCTTTAACAGGAATGAATATTCACCAC
Source organism: Phaethon lepturus (assembly GCF_000687285.1). Taxonomy (NCBI): domain Eukaryota; kingdom Metazoa; phylum Chordata; class Aves; order Phaethontiformes; family Phaethontidae; genus Phaethon; species Phaethon lepturus. The sequence continues at coordinate 21,148 of NW_010515684.1, forward strand.
TATAAATAAGACTGTTTCAATTAAGTCTGCACATAAAAATGCTCCATGGTGTCACAGAAGGCCGTGCTATTCAAAAAGAAGTGCCTAGATGAAAGTATTTAAGACTCTGAGAACAAATTCGACTGCCTCACTTCCAGTGTTTCACAGTTAATCACTGAAAGTTATGATGTTTTCATCTTATCTGAATGCCAGCCCACAAGTTTAGATGCAGAAGAAGCCTTGGGCTTGGTTTTTTTTCTACCTGTTAACGGCAATCTGGTACCATAATTGCTTTCTTGTTCAACCTCAGATAATATATTGTGTTGGCAATAGGTTTTGTGTTTCCCTGAGGATCACTAACAAAGAGCAGCCACAGTACAGAGCTGCTCATTACAGCCTCCGGGGAACATCAGCCCTGACATGGCACAGTGACCCAGCCATCCTGTCCTGCTGCACAGACCTGTCTCTCTTTTGCAAAACACAACCATTTTCAGTACCGCCTTCAAAAACCCTTATGAAACAACATTTTGCAGGATCAGGTCTCTTGCAACAATCCAGCTAGACAAATTCAGGCAAGAAAATTTATTTTAGCCTATTGAAGACCAGTACATTGGATCTCCAACTCAGAAAGTCACTGGTCTTTTGACTGCCAAGAGCTGGGAGAATACGTTAGGAAAGTACTGGTATTTGCTGAGATGTCTTTGCCTTGTGCCTTGGGAGCCTGTTCTCGGTTGTTCCCAGAGACAGTCAGCTAACGGGAAACACGGTTTGAACCAGTACAGCTCTTGTCATGTTCTTCTGTACATGGCATCATTTACTGAAAATTACAAGGAAAATAAAGATAAAACAATGGATCTGAAGTCAAACGTTTGGCACAAGAAAACTAAGGATAAATAGTTTCGTACATGGGAATAAGTCGGTGAACAATCTCTCTCAGCCAGCCTTTCCTTTCCTGGTCCTCAACATCCTGTTGAGATGTTCACCTCTTGAAGGACAGATGTGTAGATCCCCCTCTCTTCTTCACATATGTGAATTTATCCTTTGTAATAATACTCATCCTATTAAGAAGAACTCTAGAGGAGCTTATTATGTATCCCTGAAAAACACAAAGCCAGCAATTATAGGGAATCAATGAAGATATTTGCTGAAGTCGATAACCTAAATTACGAACAAAAAAGTAGCCAGTATAAGCAGTTCATCTATACTTCTCTGGGATAAAAATCAGACCCTGCATCTAAAGATGGTACCAGTGGCAAAAGTAAATGGTTCCAAAAAGGATTTAGCCTGTTGCAAAACTGCCATAGCGCAGAAAAGTGGTAACCTACTCTGAAATTACAAATTAAATTCAGTTCATTCAATTCAAATAACTTCAGGAAAAGCTATATCAAAACTGGAAACCTTGACAGCTGTGTCATCCCAAGTAACAGATACAATGAGGCTTTGAGATGAACACCTACTTAATAGTTAAAGAGAGTAATCTATGGGCAGTCACGGTTCAGACATCCTGATTAGCCTTAATTAAAATTCTGATGATCAGGTGGCTATGGAAGGGACAAAACTTTTAAAGAATTTAGGCAAGTGCGAAATGCTGGAGATAGGGTAATAATTAGGAATAATATCTCTTGTTAAATTTAATTCCTTTAGCCTTGAAATTACCATGACAGATTTCAAATTTAGTGGCAGTTTTCCAGTCACTAAAAAGAGCTTAATTATATAGTTTAAGACTTTGGGAGAACTGATTCAGATAAAGCTACATGGGGCCCATATCAGCTGTGCGGTATGCTTGAATGGACTCAGATAAAGAAGGAATAGATATCAACTTGTTCAAGAAGGTTGAGACATCACATACCTGAACATTTTTTGAGACACCAAAAAAGTTTGGAAATTTTTTTAACATTCTCTTTTAATTAATAACAAGCACTCTCATTCAATTTGCCTTTCTACTTCTTGATTTCAGCTGGGACTAAAAGCAAGACAGAGATAAAGCAGCCAAAACTCTGAATAGTGCTGATACTAACAGAACTTCTTAATCATTGGAATTGGCCTATCTCTAGAGCCCAGGCAAGACATCTAGAAAGATGAGCAAAGTTCAAATCTGCAAGCTGTTCCTCTGAGTTACAGGACACCTTATAAAAATCATCACTGTATTCTATTAACTGCTGTTAGTTTAGGAGAAAATATAAGATACTTAAGAAAATGTCAGATCCAGGAGTTCTGTCAAATGGAAGAAATATTTATTCTAATACGCAGTTCATGACAAAGCTCTTTGTGTTTTCAGGGCCAGGGAACATCCTGAATGATGGATGGATCAGTAAGATGATTAATATCCTGAAATACAGATGCAGAACAGTCTCTTCTCATAGAATCAAACTCAGAAGATAGATGTTAATATTATTTTAAAGCCACCTTCATTGGATTCTGCCGTATCTATGTAATACACTTACATGATCTCATTGTCAGGTTAACTGAACGCTTTACTGTTTTAAAGACATTTATTCTCCCAAGAGCCCCATGAAGTAGGAAAATACAGTTGTCCCATTATATAGATTTGGAACCATGGCACAGAGGTGCAACGTCACACATGGCGAAGCAGGGAATTGAACACAGCTTTCCTAAATCCCAGGTTGTTACCGTAACTACTGTTCCTACATACTCTTTACATCAAAATTAATGGTTAAGACAGAGTCCCTGTACTTTGTTTCTTTCTGTCTACATCAATCTCCGTGCATCTCAGCAAACCTGCAAGAGTGCTACAGCGAGAGGATAGAGTGGGTCAGGGGAAGTGCCCCATTTATTACAGTTTCTTGTTCATGACTGAATTGATCATAGGCCTTAGGATCCACTGGCAAAGAGTAAACAGTACCCAGAGATAATCTTTCAACTGATAAGAATGGGATACAATACCTTACAAGAGTACAAATGAGCTCTCAGGAATGATAAAGACAGGTATGACCTGGACTCGATGAGCAGAAAAGGTTCATATTTCAGAAGTTAAATTCAAAAAAGGTTTAAATTTAAAAAAAAATAAACCTACAAACAACCTAAGACTGGTCATGTGCGATTGTCTTAAAACAGCAAGAAACCCCAAAGTGCTTGTTCTGATACTGCTGAGGATGGAGGAGCCCTGGGAACCCCACAGCTGCCAACCACTGCAAGGAAGACACAGACTCCCTCAACTCAGTGGATCATTATTCAAGATGATTCATTCTGACGGCCACCATCCCCTCAAACTTTGAGCCTTGTGGGTTCCCATACCTGTGGGCACTGGAAAGGGGAAAACAGTTGCCCTTAAATGACCTCTGGACCCAATGGTCTAATAGGTGCCATTTCTGAGCACCTTTGTGCACCTTAGGTAAATAGGAATGGGGATCTCTCAGAGGCTCTCATCCATCTCCAAGGTGGGACCAACTTTACTTACAGCATTCCTGAAAGACCTTTGTCCCTCACTGTGTGGTTGCACATTCTCAGCTGACTTTCTTCCCCATCTTTTCAACAGGATGCAAGCCCGGGCATGAGTGCTGCACTTCTTCAGTATTGAATCAGTGCTCGCAGTCACAGTGCAGCTGTTTTATGAAAGTTTCTATGCATTTTCTCTTCACCTTAGATGACTGCAAGACTCTCAGCTGTAGACTATTCTTAGCTGTGAGCTGTTTTAAACTTGCTTAAAAATTAACACCTCATTGGGGTCTAAACCTAATTTTTCCTAATATGGATGTGAATCCACCATCTGGAGCTTGGCACAATCACACACCAAACCATTTTTAGGGGATAGATCAAATGTGGAAGTATTGTCAACATGCTGCTACACAAATAGCTTTGTCTTTCCTCCTGGATGATACAAACATTTCACAAACACATACTGCAACGCATCCTCTCTTCATGCTAGCTCTGCCAGGACAGATTCATTTCATCATGCATGGAAATTGGAGAATTATTCCAGTTACATGCTCCTAATTGCAACCCCCTTCCTCTCCTAGGCTTTCTCTCTTCTGTGACCTTTTCTAAGTCACATTTGAATTTGAGATTGTAAAGTCCTTGGAGAAAATTAAGATGGCCCAACTATCTTATTTCCCAAGGGTGAATCTCCATGTCTTCATTAATCTCACAGCAACTTCTGCCATGTGAAGAGGACAGGAAATGATGGGATGTTTTTGAGATATGGTGACTGAAGGAAGATACAGTAGACATTATGGGTGTCCGCATCTCCTTTGACTGCGGTCAGAATAACATTGCCAGATTTAAAGTGTGAAATAAACCACTGATGAACGTGACACCGTGAGAGCCATGAAGGAGGAGAGACACCCCGGGCAGGAGGGCACGTGAGCCGAGGAGGCGGCAGAGGCGATGATGGGGAGTCCTACATGCCCTATGCTCCAACAAGGCTTTTAGAGAGTAACTTTGCCTATTGCCAGCTGTATATAGCAGCCTGGGACTACTTCTGCTGAAACCTTTGTCCAAGTAATACCATTTTAATAAGGGGCAGGGGATTTGTGAATGTACTACAGGAAATCCCACATTATATGGGACAGCTGGTGTCGCAGTGTGTGAGAGACAGGAGCCAACATGCTGTTTTCCCACCTGGAAGTGTGTCCCATCTCCTTTTGTAAGACACCTGTGGCAAATTCACCCATAAGAGGATTCTTTTCTGCTCCCTGAAAGATGAAGGTGAATTTCAGAGCTTAGCCTCCCTGTATCCCATATTTCTTCTCATGCTTAAAATAAAAAGTCTTAATTTTTCTGCTCCAATGCCTCCAGTTTGTTAAGAAACCACAGTACCCCAGCTTCTCATCCGTTCTAGTAAAAACGTTTTAAGTTAGAAATCAATATATGATACAGGATGCCAGCCCAATCCCAGCTTTTCCGTTACTATAGGGATAAAGAGACCTTTCCCAGTTCTCCATGCCAGGGGTAACATTAATCATTAGGAAATAAAAGTAAAGGCTGAACTAAATTTTAATGAATATGCACAGTCTGGATCTCTGCAAAACTGAAATAACATACCCTGTTATTTCAGGGCATATCGAGAGACTTCTCACCCACTAATATAAAAGGAAACTAAAGCAGTTTAATTCATAAAAAAAGAGTTATAAGGATATGACATAGCTTCATTAATATAGATTTTGATTATTTTACTCTGCCACTGTTCACCACAATGCAGAAACCTGAGCCTTTTTCCAGCATAGATATGCATGCACACGTAGTAATAGTAAAGCAATTTATGACATGTGCTCCTGAGAAACAGCTAACTCTAGCTTTCTCGCATAAATATGTACATCTGTGGAAGTTAGCTTATTGTAACATTTACATAAAATTCACTTCAGTAGCCCTTGAACTTATTTTTCCACGTCGCTGTGAACAGAGACAGATTGATGCTCTGCCTTGCCACCAGGCCAGCCCCACACTCAGGACAAGCAGGGCTTGGAGTAGTTGCACAAACACCGAACAATTCCCTGAACATCGAAGATGAGCAGCAGTTCCTAATTATTATCACTTGCTTTCATGCCTCTGACTCCTTCCTGAATTTTTGTTTTTTAAACAGTACAGTTCATCTCTAGTGGAGCGGCAAAAGGGCTTACAGGAAAAAGAAAGCAGCACCTTTGGCCATCTTTGAAGGCTTTGTAGCTGGAACATGTTGACAAAGACCAGGGGCTAAACTGCCATTTGTAAACAGTTCAGGAGAGGAAGAAAAACAGTAGAGAAGTATAGACTCCCTTTGCTGAAACAGGTCTTAGGTCCTTGCTGTCTGCTGTGCTAAAGCTCAGCTATTCAGGACAGACACTGGCAGAGTTACCCTGCAGCCTCTCTACAGAAAAATACTTAGAAGTATAATAAGAGCATGATTTTAGTATTGACATATTTATACTAGGAAGCACAAGCACAAGAGTTTTTCAGCATGAGCTTATAAGAAATTTTTTTTAAAAAGGATTGAAACATTATGCCCCCTCACTGCTAAATATTCTGGATGTGCAGAAGTTTATGAACAGGCTGCTTTAGAGTGCTATTAAATGAATATTTCCAATCTATTTACTTTCCCCCCTTGCTAGTACAGACAGCTCTGTCAAAGCCATGAATCCAGCAACTCCAGCTTCAGAAAGCACACTAAATTCTCACTAACACATCACCAAATAAAACACAAACCTATGAGAAGTGAAAACAAGATCCTGATCCCACCAAAGAGAATAATTTTACTTTCTAGATGCCCACAGCACTGAAAAGCCCCAACGGTTCAATCCCCTCCTTGCCCATCCCTACCTCAGTACAGCACAATTGCTTTTGCGGGAGGAAAAGGAGGAGACCAGCAGAACCCAGAGGGGTGAGGGCAAGAACCACCGTCCCTACAGCAGGTCTAAGCAAAGGCATCTCTGCCCAAAGCAGAGAGGTGCCAGTTTGGCCATAGCACCCGCTGCACGGACCTGACAAACCTGAAAGCACAGAAGCAAAGTGTTGAAAGGTGTAAGAAAGAGCAGTATCACACAGCATGACCCATCACCAACCTCTTCTCACCCCACAAGTAAATAGCCAGCCTGCTTGCTTGCTTACCTCCCTTCCCTTCCTGTTCCTTTCCTTCTAAAGCCTTGAGCTTGAGTAGGCTCAGCTTTGCCTTATTAGCTCTCAGCTGGTAGCAATTCCCTGAACTGCCTTTGAACCTTGCCAAGGCATTAACCCCTGAAATCCCAGGCTTTGCCTGGCTCAGCAGGGTTGTCCAAGGACACTGTGGAGCAAGATGGAGAAGGCTGGCCAGCAGGTAGAGTGCTGCAACCACCCTGCACGTGGGGAGAGCAGGGAGCATGCCTAGGAAGGGATGCTCTCGTCTGTCTTCTCCTTTTGCTTGGTCCACAAATGTCAGAGAAATTGCTGGCAGAGGGAGGCTGGTGCCCTATGGAGCGTGTTTGCATACGCTGGGAGGGTGACAGCCCTTGCCTGCTGGCCCAGCCCTGCGAGCCCAGCAGGACTGCGGCCGCTGTAGCGCGCAGGGCAGAGAGCTGCGCTGGTCTGCGTGCTGCTCGGAAACGGGAAATTTAACCTCACCCGCTGTACTATGGAGCTGGATGTTTAAGTGTTTGGGAACTTACAGGGTCTTTCTTGATGGGGTGCTTTTTATCCTTTAAAAATGTAGAAATTAAAAAAAAAACCCCTGTACAAATTAAGCGTGTCAACTGAACTATGAAAGTATAATCTACGTTCTTATTTGAGCTCTAATTTTATGCCTGCTGGTACTCACTTATACAGAACTTCAGCAAACATTTATATCTCTCTTAATTATCCCTTTTCCCTATTAATTTCTCTTATGTTCGATAAATGATCCTTATGCCTGTTGGTTTAAGACTTTCTTGCAAAGTTGTTTTTCCCTGCTTTTCCATAAGCCAGATAGTTTAATTTCTTGCACTATGCCTCATTTGCTAGTAACAATGATGTATTTTCCCTTTCCCCATGTATTTATTTTTACTGAGAGATGCAGCCGTTCATCACATTCAAATGAAGAATTATTACTCAGCTATTATTATTATTGCTAGTGATGGTATGTAAACAACTATAATGATGTGTGGGCTTGTGTAGGAGCAAAGACCACAATAAAGATGTTGCCTTAGGGGGAATGAATGAGGAAAACGTGCAACGATTTAACCAGCACACCCTTTCCTTACTGGTTTTGCCTCCTTTAACTGCTCACTTTGGCTCCATGGCCTTTGGTCTTGTTCTCTCACTTAGATTGGACTGGGAGCAACTGGTTGATGTGGGGCCCTCTGCAAAATACAGCTAGACATCACTGCTACGAGAAGAAAATCTGCCAAGGCACTTGAGAACCTGAATGATGTGGGAAAAGGGGGTTTGTTAATATTGTTTTGAATATGGATGGGGTGTGCGATGAGGAAGGGGTGTTCTAAGTGTATGGGAAAGAGAAAAAGAGAAGCATTGGATATATTAGAGATGATGGCCCAGGCAAGGCTGCAGGACAGCCTGGAATGAAACTTTCAGAGACCACTGCTGGATCAGTTTGAGTGTTGTATGTAGGAACAGACCCCTCTTATTTTGGCTTCCTTCTTTGGAAAATGTGTCTTTTTCATATATATTCTTAATAAATAAACAGGGTTACACCAAAGGTATGAGGCTCTGATGTTCATTTCTCTCCTAACTGGAAACAGCCAGCAATAAATCATGTATTTGCTCAGCTGCTCAAAGGCAGTTATACTCTACCAGGTGCCAACGACTTTGGCTAGAGTAAGTGGGTAGGTGACAAGGAGAAACAAGCCCCACACTAATTTTTAAGGTCTTCAGTTATGTTTGCAGGAAAAGAAAAATCAGGAGAAAATAGGAAGGGAACAGCCAAAACTGAATGGGAAAAACCCCAGCTCTTTGGCAGACCTATAAAGAAAATTCAGACTAATAAAGAAAGTTCAGTCTTTTTATTCTGTGCTGCCAGCAATTTACTGCCCTGAAAATTAAGGCAGTTGGCTTTTGGAGGATCAGCCTTGAAGACAGTAAAATTTCAGTATCATGTATTAGCCTGACTTCCCTTCTCACAAGTAGGAGCGTGAGCAGAAGAAAGAGGCATCAGCCTGGTCATCCCTCGTCCCACAGCTTCTGGCTGCTGCAGGCTCAATACTGGGAGACCAGCCTGACCTGACAGAGCTCTCCGGGGAAGGGATGTTTGTCAATATAGGACAAACAGTATTTTCTGTTTTTGGAAATGTGCAACCTTGGTCATAGACTTCCCAAGACCATTGCAAATGGCTTCTCTTCATCTCAGGTTGTAACACCTAGTTCCAGGACAGACTTGCCCACATGGTTCCCCAGAGCCACTGTGAGCTTTGTGAGAGCTGGTTTCCCTCCTGAAGATCCAGCCTTGCTGCTGTCGGAGTCTTGTTACATTTTTCAGTATAGTCCTTAATGCTAACCCATTCCTGGGTTTGCCTGAGTTCCCTTTCTAAGCTTCTCCTTCTGAAAGCTTCTGAAAACACTGATAATTTTCAACAATGAGTGCTGTGAGCAAACCAATGGGAGGAAAATCTGCTTAGGATCTCCAAAGAGCTTACCAAGCAGTTTTTACAAAGAGCTGGCAAAAGTGGAGAAGTAACTTCAAACATATTTTATGAATTCAGAAGCCTGTTCTGAGATAAATATTTTAGCCTTTCCTCTCCAAAAAGAAGGGTGAGATTTAAAGACAGACAGAGAAATGAAAAAATCATCTATGTCAGGGATATGGCAGATATCATTAACCAAACATTTTCAAGATTTAACATATACCCGAGTCTAAAAAGCTTTCATATTTATTACAGCTATTTTGCATTCCTTACTGTATTTTGAAAGAGCTTCCCTAGTTTAAAACACTATTCAGATCTTCTGTCACTTTTGTTCCCACTTGCCTCTAACCAACTAGAATAACGTATGTAAAATAACGTACGCTGCATGCAATTCCTCTGTGCCACAGACTAGGTCCAGTGTTTTTAATAACGCTAATGGTGCTGCTCCTGGATGTCTGCTTCCGTCAGAGTCAACACTTAGCCAACATGATTGGGGCAAAGGGAATAAATCCAGGCTGAAGAAACACAAGTGAAATATTTGACTTTCAGGGGACTGGGAGCAAAGGCAATAGACCCCACTGGTCCCAGTGCAGCTGAAGATCAGAGTAGTCCCTATGAATATCAGAATCGCTTTGCGTTGTGTTTGATCTCTGACAGAATCGGTGTGGGGTACTGAAGCCACTGCGATTAAACTTGCACCACCCCTGTTCCCAGCCTGGACAGCAGCCCTCACGTACGTTTAAATGGAAGATGACAATGCTGTGGGAGCACGCTCTGCAATTTTAAGTTGAGCTGGAAGTGAGATTATGGTAGAGCTTTCACATCTTCACCTAGGTCCCCAGCCATAAATGTCCACCCCAGGTGGAAGATTAATGACACGTTCTTTGAAAAATTCACCAGCACCATTTAAGTGTTTAAATTGTGCTGGGCATGAGAGGAAGACATTGCCAGCAAAGCCGGGTTGCACCCACTGACCTTAAGCCACCAGGGCTGGTGGGGGCCAAGTGGCCACTTGCTGCAAACTCCAAGGGCAAACAGCAAAACGCAGAGGAACGGGGAGAGAAAAATTGAGAGATCTGTGGGATCCAGATGATGGGAGCTGGGGGACACAGATCTGTTCTTCTCTGATAATCATACTGTCTAAAATTGGCCTGGTTTGGGAATATTTAATATCATATTCCTCCCATTTCTGTTGCAGCTTTGCCGCTTTTATACAGCTTTTTGCCGTTGGTTCATGTTTTTTAATTCTCTATCCCCTCCTCCTAAAAAGGCCTTTCTCAGCTTGTTTGTTTGCTTTTTCCCTTCCGCAAGATCCTTCAACAAAGTCACAGTCTGACAAAAGCAAGGTGCCTGTGTTTCCAAGCCCTCGCTGCTTTCCTGGGTAATTTATGAAAATGGAAGAGCCCGTTTCAGGCATAATCCAATTTGTTCTCTCTCAGCGTCATAAGCACTTTTGGAGCCAGATAAGACAATTATCACAGGGATCTTTAATACCTGCAGTTGATAGCTAAAAGGTTTATTCCGATAACTTTGTTTTCAAGTGCCACGTGCTGAAGCACAGCAGCGAGGGCTCTGCGGCAGCGAGACAGCACGAGCGTTCCCGCGGCGGGTCACCCGCCGCATCCCGGCCACATCGGCACGGGGCGATGAGACATACTCAGAGCAGCAACACAGGGGCATAGACTGCGTTGCTCTTCAGGGGAAGGGTCATGAGGCAGGCAGAAGATGGGGCTTGACTCCTTGCTGCGTGGTGGCATGCGGCCTCCCTGTGAGAAGGTACGGAGATGCTCCAACGCTTTCACCACCTTCGACGTGGAGGAGGATTTCAGAAAGCACCCAGACAGCGAGGGTTGCTGCTGAAACGTGTTTTCATAATCACTTAATTTTCAGTTACCAAACATGACTTGCATGTGTAACCTTCAGCACCCTGCAGAGCAGGAACCCACAGTCTTACAGCAACGTTCAAGACTGAGCACCAAAAAGTCAATATTTTCAAGAGAGCTCAGTGCAGTTGTTAGCAAGCCTGCAAACATTTACTTTTTAGCACTATGCATGAACGCTGGTATCACAATATATAGTTGCTCATTGGAAAAAAAACCTCATTTCTAATTGAATTACTAGCTTTTTATAATTGGTTATGACTCAAGGTGCAGAACTGAAATATTCTAATTATTTCATGATAAGAAATGAAGATAAGAACTTAGGATTTCTTCACGTGGAATGGTCTGTGACAGTGTCTATTTTCAAAAGATAAGGTCTCATCTGATAAAGAATTATCTTGTTTCACTTACATGAGCAGAACCAACAGACACCGTAAAAGGTAGCCAGGAACATCTTGAGAGCGCTAACATCAGGCACTTTTTAGTTCAATTTAATGTGCAACCTTTGAGCATTATTAGTGTTTGTATTTGGTCAACGGTGAGATATCAAGTATATTATGACCACGCGCTGTAGATTTGCAAATAAAAAAAGTGATATATTTTTGTAAGGTAAAAATTAATTGATTTCAAAATGTTTATAATTCCGTAAGAATAAGTCACCACAAGAGTTCAAGACCCACACTACTTCTCATAGCTATGCAACTAGGGCACTACCCTACTTTCTTATCAATCCAAACATAAGAATATTTTATAACAGTTAAGACACTTTGATGTTTATGTGCTGCCTTGGTGAATTTTACTAGGAAGATCTTATATCTAATGCTATTTTAGCTATCTCTTGATATACCCAAGCCATCAGAATATCACAGCTCAGAAGGTCCGTGGTGCATTTCTTTAGGGACTTCATTAGTGGAAGATATCCTGACTCAGTACACGGGCTACTTCTGATGCATCATTCATACATACAATATTCAACTCCACATCACAGGGCTGGGGGGGATGTTTTGTGTAGCAATTTATGATAGTTACCCAAACAGTGTTCTAAAATTAAAAGGTATTATTTGCATATGTGGAACATTAACTAAAGACTTTCGAACAATAAAAACCTCGCCATCAGCTCATGCCCACATGACCAATTAGCTTTTTCTCTGTAGATAATTTGACCTGCAAATTACCCAGGATGTTTCAGACTGAATGGTCTGATCTGTACCTGAACCCAGAGAACACGCCTTGGGGTGAGCGCGGGAAGCCGGACCTCAGTGAGGAGGGTGAGAGGAGAGAGGGGATGATTCGAAGGAAGGAGGAACTGGTCTGAGCGGCTCAGCCCACTCCTCAGTTACCCCAAATCCGACCAGTTCCTCCTTCCTTCGAAACACCCCCTCTCTCCCCTCTGCCCTTGCCTTTTCGAAGGAACTGCAACCGATCAGTGTGAAAGCAGATGCAGTCCTTGCGTTAGCCTGCTCATCCCGGGGGAAATTGCTCACATTCAGCCAGGAAGAAAAGTCTCAATGAGTAAATGATGAAATGGGAATTTTACTTTTTCTGGAAGATAGTATTTGGCCCTAAGACAGGCAGAGATTATCCACTCTCCTCGCTTCGTATTTTTACCTTGAGGAGCTGACAACTCTTCTAAAAGCAGACTGAAGGTCTGTGCTCCTCACAGCAGCTCCAGCCGCGGTCCCGGCGTCCTGGCTGGCGACGCGCGGCGCCGCAGCCGAGCAGG
>NW_010515685.1:0-11969 GCF_000687285.1 Phaethon lepturus
GTTTCCTCTCTGCCGTGTTGTACTTCCAGCAAATGTCCGGTAGATCGAAGTCCCCCACAAGAACAAGGCCCAGCGAATGCGAGACTTCTGCCAGTCGCTTATAGAATGTCTCATCAGTCGTTTCGTCCTGGTTGGGTGGTCTGTAACAGACTCCCAGCAAGATACCTGCCTCATTGGCCTTCCCCCTCATCCTTACCCATAAGCACTCGACTTGGTCTTCACAATCATTGATTTCTATGCAATCAAAACACTCCCTAACATACAGAGCCACCCCACCACCTCTCCTTCCTTGCCTGTCCCTTCAGAAGAGCTTACAGCCGTCCATTGCAGCACTCCAGTCATGAGAAGCATCCCACCATGTTTCTGTGATGGCAACTACATCATAGCTGTCCCACTGCACAATAGCTTCCAGCTCCTCCTGTTTGGTGCCCATGCTGCGTGCATTGGTGTAGATGCTCTTGAGCTGGGCTATGGATTTCAACTCTGGCACGCCACCCTTAGGCTCAACTCTAGTGAGCCTGGTTTTATCCCCTTCCCCCTTCAAATCTAGTTTAAAGCCCTCTTGATGAGGCCTGCCAGCTCATAAGCAAGAATCCTTTTGCCCCTTGGACTCAGTTGCACACCATCTGCTGCAAGGAGGCCCGGTGCCATGTAAACCGCCCCGTGATCACTAGGAACTCCTTAGATGGCCTTCCTGTGCCTCTGGAGAGAGTCAGCCTGTCTGATTACCAGATCCCCTTGAAAAGATGGGCATTGATACCACTGTCTTATCTCTGACTTTTTGGGTTTCTCTTAATAACATACTTCAAGTCTTTTCACCCTGTCTGGTTCTCCAGGTAGATTGTGGTGAGAAGCACCTTGCTCCTGACAACAGTTGTTCACTCGGGCATGGACTGAAATAATAAGACTTTTACGTCTGCCTGAGGTTAGATCTGGATTCCCCTCTGGAACATCGGGGATTCAAACAGATGCTTCCTACTTTCAGGAATAACTTATTTCTTACTACTCACACAATGGCTCCTCATACAGTAGTACTGGGACTGTGGCCTATGAAGTGCTGTGGACTTACCCTTTAGGATTGATTCAAAGCCAGTGTGCAAGGAGGGAGCTGCCAGCATGAGTGTCATATACCATGCCCAAAGCTTTACAGATGTGTTTAACTGCTTTTGTTATCAGAAATTCTATATTGTTTGCTTTAAGGTAATGTCTGTGTTTTTAGCTGCATGGAGTTCCAGGGTTAAATACAAACACAGCTGAAGTGGCAGTGAATAATGTGAGGCAAGCAACTTGCCTTTAAAAGGGAAATAACTGAAAGAGCTTGTACTATGTCAGTCTGCTGAAACTTAAGTTTTTTCTGAAACTTAACAGCTGTCCAAGTGTAGCACTCCTTCTCCCCGCTGTGCAGCTGACTTGGGTCTGTTGCATTCAGAGTTACAATTCTGATCCCAGGAGTAACGCTATCTGCTGCTGTGTCCCTCCCTCTTTTCTCTGTTCTCAAGGCACTTCTTCAAAACTTTCCTTCTTTCCTAGAAGCAATTTTTGTTGACTCTTTGCCACTAGAACTAGTGGGAAGAGCTTTGTTTTACAGTGTGCCTCTAAACACTGTCCCTCTGTGAAGCCTTGATCCGTAAGCAGTATCTTTAAAAAACAAACAAAGACCCAGGTTGTATCTGGAAAAGATTACATTCCTTCAAGTCAAATACAAAGTTCATCCAACTTCTATAAAACACATTAGATGAGATGCTATGCTACAGGTTTTTATTGGTGTCAGCTTGCATTTAACTCAAGCTGTTCATGGCCTTTTTGAGATATACCCCAGTCCTAACACCACCAGTGAACAACATTTAAAATATGCTCCTCTTTGTGTTTTATGATATGAAAATAGAGCACTCTAACTTTTCCAGTCTCTAGGAAGACAAGTGAATAAACAGTACTTGACTGCATAAAGTTCTGCAAAGGTCTTTTCTGCCTTTAGACACCACATATGGGGGAAAAAAAAAAAAACTTTTTCTTGGGCATTAAATTGGAAAGGTGGCCACACAGCATACTGGTGCATCTGTCTTCTCCTGAGCTTATGCTGTTGTCTTGACTGGTGGGTTTTGAAATGAAATCTTTTTTTTTTTCTCCTCTCTTATTCTCAATCCAGCAGGCTGTTGGTTTTTGTGATTTAATCATGCTAGCAAAGTCATCCTCAAAATCCACTTATGTTCCCACAGCATTCAGAGTACAGGCAGTGAGTACAGTTAAGACCAAACTGTCATCAAACGGTCTCCAACAAGACCTTGTTGCTTGATTAGCGCCTCATACACAAAGCTGTTTAAATATCTTCAGCTTGATTTGAACCTGCTACTGGCAATAGGCTTAATAACCTTAGAATAATTTGAAGATCTTCATCCCTGGGGAGTGGAACGTGACACTCACTTTCCTGCAGGCAGTTTGATATTTTCTGCATTCCCTTCACAGGCAAATCTCCAAAAGAAGCATAAGGAACAAAACATTTTTCTAAGTTCACATGGCAAATGCAAAATGAGAAACAGAGCTCAGACAATAACCAAGCTTTGAAACAGCTCTTGTTAATTTGTTTCTGTGTTTCTTCAAAACTACTCTTTAATTTTTTAGCAAAAGTGTAGCAAGGGTGTAAGCAGCACATGAAACTGTTCATTTTACAGATTCTGTGCCTCAGTGTTTGTTCCTTGTACGGAAGTACAAGTGACAAAAACATGAGAGAGGGGAACTGGGACCAAGCACTCCAATATGCACTTTCTGGAAATAGATCTCTGCCTAACGTTTATTGTGTCCTCTCTCCTTAGGGAAAAAAAGCTGTATTTTCAGTGCTCTACAACTCTGTTAAGGTATCAACTGAAGTTTTCCTTTACACTTCTTTGTTGGTTCATGTTTTTTGACACCTGGAGGCTATTTCTTGTTTAAAATGCAGAATGATCGAATGTTTTAAGGACTACCTCTGCTTAAAAGATAAATCTTTGTTTTCATTTCTGTTCTGTATTCTTTCATACAATACTATCACAAATCAATGATTTAGGAAAGCTTTTTGAGGAATTGAAGTTTCAGATTTTAACAGATTTCACGTGTAATACATTTGTCCAACTTTATGATCATCATCATAGATTTAAGTCCCTAATTACACAGGGAGCAGAACTGTAGATTCTGCCTTATAGTAGGAATGATATTGAGACTGGGCGTGATTAAGACTGCTGATGCCTGGAGCAATCAGGAGAGCAGAAATTGTACTAGGACATCCACACGGAGATCCTTGAAGGCTTGTTGTAGGCTGATAATGAAGGACACTGAAATACCTCTTCATTCAGTGGGAGAACTCAGTCAGTGTTCAATGACTCTGAAAATCCTGTACTTCTAAACAATACCTCAGCCTGCTAGTGAATTGATGTGGGTTTGACCTATAACCTTAAATTAATCCCACTTAGAAGTACCAAAGTGCTGAAACGCTATTGAAAAGTTCTGGCACATGGGCTTGAGTTGTGGAAACCGATGCAGTGATGTCAGTTGGAGTTTCGCCACTGTTTTTGACATGGCCAAAATTTAACTTCAGCTGTGTTAGAGGTCAGAGCAGAGCATATTTGCAAAGTTGCTTCAGAATCTGCTTCCTTGCCATCCCTCATGCTATTCCAGGCTCAAATTAGTTCTAAACTTAGAACTCCGTCACACAAATGCTAAAGTAATAATAAAAGATACTTTGTAAAGATAAACCGAAGTGAAGGTTGATCTTGTGATAAAGGCACTGATTTGGGATTTAAAAGATCCCAGTTTAATTCCCAATTTGGTCATAAATCTTCTGTATAAATTTGAAAGGTCACTTATTCTCTTTTGGCCTGTTTCTAAATTGTAAAATGAGGGCAAGTTGAGCCTTCTCCCATGTCTGTTATACAGGAAGCTTTTCAGAGCATGACCATGCATACTAAGTTCCTGTGAAACATGTAAGATGACAGACATTTCAGGGTGGGTTTTCTTTTAACTCATTATTATAAGAAAGCAGTAATAGTGGCAACATGTCAGGTCATGTAGAAAATCAGGTGTTTCCCATGTCTCTTTTTCATGTTGACAATAAAGGTGAAAACTTTTTCAAATTAGTTAGCCAGACTAATGTAGACGTATTTTGTAGCCCATAGTAAAAACTATGGTACTACATAATAAAACCCACAACTTTATTGTAATAACATATTATGGGAAATGAGATTAATGCAAAAAACTGTATCAAGAATGAAATGTCAGGAGCCTCTGTTAAAAATACATACCTTCTACCAAATAAAAGTCTTACAAGTATTTCCAGGGAGCTTGAAAAAAAAGGCAATGTGAAGATGATATGTTTACTGTGTGTCAAATTAAACTAAACAGAACTCTCTTTTCCAGGTCACATGAATCAAAGGAATGAAACGGACAAATGGATTAAGGCTGACGCACAGAATGGCAAAGTGTGTCTTAAAAGCCAAAGCTGGATCCAGTCTGTCAAGCTGAAGAGTTCTTAAAGGTGAAATAGGCCAAAGAGATTAAACAAAGAAATTGTAAAGGAACATTTCTGTAGAATTATGAAACTTTGTTGATGTATATTCTTAGTATGAGAGAGAAACAATACTAAAAATGAGGGTGTTTTAACCCAAGCTCTGCCTATGACAGTGGCTGGTGCTTAACACGTCTGATTTACTTTTAGTGCCTCCTAGGAATGACAAGATCTTACATATTCAGAATTTGTATAACTTGACCTACTTACCACCTCGGTTTCAGAGCGTGTAACTTTCAAACAAAAGTTTGGAGTCATCATTTAAAAATAAAAAACATTTTCCACATCTGGTATTTGAAAATATGAAAATTCATTTCCAAGATGATGTGCTCTGCAAGCTATTTTATATTTTTTAATTAAATGTCTCAGAACTGTGGGAATTCTACTGATTTATGCAAAATACAGAGAATCTTCTTCAACCAAATTATATGTATCGGGCATAGGCTAAAACCACTTTCAGAACTGTAGTTCTTATTTGGTCTTCTCCTTTGGTGTGTGGGCCCCTAAGCAGTTTTTGCTTTGTCAATGGGTACTGTATGTGCAAAACTACATATGTGAAATGACTTGCTCCATGTCATCCTGAACCATTTGTGGATAGAAATAAGAACTCTAGCTATGTCTACCACTGTTTGTCTGCAAAGAAAAGCTTTTAAAATAAATAGTGAAAAGTGCAATGCGTCTGGCTGATTTCAAGGAGGAACACTCCACCAACTGGACTTCAGATAAGAGTCCCCATGAACATTCCCCTAAAGTAAAAGCTACCAGAGAATGGAAGTATTGGCCTAATAAATGAGAACTGTAATCTGTTTATTTGCTACATTTCCAGCGACTGTCAGCCTTGCATGACAGGACTGTAAGCTCTCTGAGGCAGAAAGGCAAAGGAGGGAAGTGAGGGAAGTATGTATGCCCTGCACAAGGACATACGTGATTTTTGTGGAGGATTTTGTGTTACCGTTATACAAACACACGGTAAATGGAGCTTTTCAAAGCTTTTCCATAGCTATATATGGCACTTTATAACAGAAATACTGAAACTTGTGTTTTAAAACTGAAATGTAAGAATTTCTGCCAACTGAGTGGATGGAGAGTAGCAAAGAGGAGTTTGGAGTGTCAGCTCAGGTTTTAAGTTGTGTATATGTGTGTATGTACTTTAGATCATAACGGTACATTATGAAATGAACGTCTCCTTTCCCACAGGATTCCCCAAGAGGTATAATTACACCTGGCTAATAGACTACAATAGTCAAGGACAGTATTTTTACTATAATTTAGGGTGGTTAAAAATGCCACATTTGCCATTGTGTGTACTGTTTGTTTGGATGAAGTAGGCATAGATATGTATGGGAAATTATATGTATTTTTAATATAAACAGTAATATATAAAACATTACTACTATTATTACTAAAAGCAATGTAATATTAAGTTATTAGTTATTATGTTTATTATACTTTTTAAAAATACACAATTAATAAATGTGTAATGGTTTTAAATTTCCTGAAAAATTTTTGCAACTAATTACTTCTTGCACTGCTGCAGATAAAGAAGCACCTCTAACATCACACTGCATTGAAAATAAAAACAACCTAGCAGATACTTTACAAAACTGAGTCCATTTAATGGTTCCATTATTCACCCAGAATACAAAACGTTGTCAGCCTCTGTGATTAAGGTTGTGCATTTGGGACTGCTGCATCAGCAATTTAAGGGAGAACATAGTAAGAAAACATGTTAGCTTGCTTTCTTTTGGAAGAAGTAAGGCATTCATATTCTAAAACTAGCTGGAATTAAACATTAGGATTGCTAGTTACTTGCTTAAAGAACTTTAATTATCCATCAAAAAAGTTGTGCTACCACTAAAGCTACTCTGATTATATTCTTTCCAAGCTAGTAAATGTTGAGACCAGCTAGAACTTTAATATAAAGGTCAAGAATGACCTGAAGAAAGACAAATTTTTTTTATTTTCCCCAAAGGCATTTGAGTAATGTCTTCTTCTGCTATGAGGTGATACTTTATATTTTTTTCTAGACAAGGAAACATGAGTGGGTTATCAGTAATTAAGATTTGAATGGCAAATCCCATGTGTGCTCATTTTTTTTTGTCCATTTGATGAGAAGACTTGTTCTTGTACAATGAAAATTTATCCTTTAACACTTTTCTCATTTGTGCTCCTTTTCATTTGATTCTCCTGATGCTGTCAGCTGCCAGCTAGCCCATGGTTCAGATCTGTAAATGTAAACATCAGCTCACTTTAGAGTTGAACTCAGCCTTGAGAAGCTTGTATGAGAATTAGGGCTTTGGGTGCACAAGTGACTGTTGAGAAGTAGAGAACTGTGCTTAAATGTGCACATACAGTTGTGTATTAAGGAATTGGTAGTCACTACCTATTCACTCTTCTTCATTGCTCAAGAACGTTGCACTTGATGAGTACCAGCCGTGGCAAGTGTGAAGTTCTGTGGGAGAAGTTAGGGTGTTTATGTGTCCTGGAGAGGACCTTCATGGCAAACAAGAACCCCAAACACACACAGATTCATTGCTCAGGAACGTTGCACTTGATGAGTACCAGCCATGGCAAGTGTGAAGTTCTGTGGGAAGTTAGGGTGTTTATGTGTCCTGGAGAGGACCTTCATGGCAAACAAGAACCCCAAACACACACAGATTTATTGCTTGCTCTGCATGGGACTACAAAAACTTCTCATGATTGGAAAGACGAAGACAGCTTGAATCAACATCTGAAAGTTAGCAATGTTGTTTCAGTGCGGCTGTCTTGCTTGAAGGCATACACACTCCTGCAAAAGATTCACAATGCTTCCTTACTAATTCAACAAATAGTCTTTTATTAAAGTACGATTAGTTTTAAGAAAAATAATACAATGTTCTTTTCATGCTTTAGTGAAAAAAAACTTGAACTGTAGGAGACGTTGCGCAATTTCTTCTTTTTTTTTTTTTTTTTTTTCTTTCTTCCTTTTCATTTTGAAGAATTTGTTTATTCAGGCTCTGATGTGTCTGTTTTGGTGAAGGTGAGTATGTTACCGTCCCGGTCATATCCAAGCCAGGAAGGAGGGTCAGCATCACTATGTTCTTGTTTTTCCAATTTGGCTGTATATTGCAAGACAGCTTGTCTGCAACAAGATTTAAAAAAAAAAAAAAAAATTTGCAGAGGCTTTTTCTACAAAGAACATTAAAAGCTAAGTTTAATGGGCAAGAGTTCCTTGTTTTAACTGAAGCTATCAATGTTATAAGAGACATCGTGGAAACTAGAAAAAAAGGTAATTGGTTAGATACAGAGTCATAGAATTAATTAGGTTGGAAGAGGCCTCTGGAGATCATTTAGTCCTGGTCCTGCTCTAAATGGATCCAACTAGACCAGGTGGATCGTGGCTTTGCCAGCTGAGCTCTGAATATCTCTAGGGATGAGGATTGCACATCCTCTCTGGGATCCTGTTCAAGTGTTTGACTAGCCTCCTGATTAACAAATAGTTTGCCTGTATGTAATCAGAACTCTACATGTGCCAACTTGTGTCTGTTACCTCTTGTCCTATTAATGCCCCTTTGAGAAGAGTTTGGCCATGTCTCCTATTCTGTATCTGCTGATCAGAGTTATAGACGGCAATAAGGTCTTCTCCAGCCCAAGCCTTTTCTTTTTGTGACTGAGCAAACCAATTCTCTCAGCCTCTCTTTACACGTCACCTGCTCCAGCCCTTTCATGGTCTTGGTGGCCCTCATCTGCACTTGCTCTAGTGTGCCAGTCACTGGTGACCCTAAAATACGGATCCTTGGGACTAAGTAGGCAATGCCATTGGAATAATAGCATTGTGTTTTGAAGAAAATACCACCAAATAAGATAGATAAACCAGCTATGTCAAAAGCTATCACAGACTGTCTCCAGAGTGGTTTTCCATAACTATCTAGGAAGGCTATGGTAACTGTGAAGGTCTATCTTTACACTGAGCTTTAATGTTTTTTTTCTTTGAGCAGTCTCTGTGGCATCTCCAAGTATTCTTAACTCTTTCCTTGTTCACCTTTTACTTTCTTTTGGCTAACTTCCCCACTTGTCGTTATCTTCTGTCACGCACCTCCTTTGAGAGCGTATTTGTTCTGAGATTGAATTGAATACGCAGCAGGCAGCATTACAGAGCCTTACTGTTGCCTGCACTGGCTCTGGGCTCACCCCAAGGCTCTGCGTTGCAGCTTTTGCGATAGCTGAACCAGAAGAGAAACACTTACGGTGTCCAAAACCACCTACTTGTGTCATGTCCCCCTGCCCTATTTACCTGGTACCCATCTCCTACTTGTGTGACCCCTCTGATCTCCCCCAGGGTTTTGCAGCCACTGCCCCTTTGCAGTGTTAGAACACAAAAGCAACAAAGTAGAGCAAAATGACGCAGAAATAGGAGAAAATCAGGCCTACTGAGTGAGACACTCTAAAAAGAAGTTGATGAGCAACTCTGTCCTCTCCCTCTTTTCCAGGCCCTAGCAGTCCAGCAACCTTCATTGCCTTCCCAAGCTGAAGAAACTCAACCCGCCACTTTCAGTCTTTTGAACGTTTCTTTCTTTCCATCACTTCTGCGACTTGGCAGTCAGCCCGCTCCCGGCTGCGCACCTCACCGGCCCCGCCCATCGCTGGCTCTTGCACTCCAAAAAGCTCCCCCGGGCTGAGCATGTTCATGTGCCTGTTGAGGAAGAGCCAGCTCTCGACATCCTCCATCCTCTTCAGGAGATTCAACCTGCTCTGGTGTGTCACAGCCACAGCAGGGTAGCCTTTCTCCCTGCCGGCCAATTTCCTAAGGTCTGTAACAGAATATAATACACGGCATCTAGACAAGAATAGAAAAAATTCCCAATTAAAGTGGTCTGTTATCTGCAAGTATTTTTTTTTCCCCAAAGTGAGCACGCTGAAGGTGGTTACAAAAGCAGCAGACGTGCGCAGCTGTAACGCTTGCCCCACCGCAGCGGGAACGGGGAAGCGGGGAGGGGTGCAAAAGGGACAAAATTAGTGAAGCAAGGAGGGCTTGTTTTCAAGCACTGCAGGATATTTTTTTTTTAAATCTAACACTGACACACTGTATGAACCACATGAACACAAGGCTGTATCTGTTTTTATATTAGGGAGGCCTGTACCATTGAGGAATGTGTGCACAATTTATATGAGCTATAAGCTCTAAGCTATAAAATAAAAATCAACTCATCCAAGTCCAAATTCCTGTTTTTCATGGAAACTGCAATGTATGGTGGCTGTCTGAAGCATGTATAAGGCGAGCTGTTACCATTTTTTTGGAAACTTATGCTGTCCCATGCCTAGAGCTACAGTTGATTAGTTTGCCAGAAACAGCCATTCATTAATCATCAACACATGGCAAAATAGGTCGTTTATTTGATATGCTGTACTACGATAGAGCCTGCTTATTTATTTATGTAGTGTCTGAAATGAGCACACTGACGAATAAAAGCATTTCAGCAAATAATTACAATTATCTTTGGCAAAGCAAATCTCTCTTGCTATAAGTCAGACAAAATTACCAGCCCAAACACATGGCTTGAGCAGCACTGGAATATGTAATTGAATCCTTATCCAAAGTTTCAATCCCTTTTACTAAGAGGGGGTAGCTAGGAAATAGAGTTCTGTATCATGGTCTGAATCCTGAGACATTCCAAAATTCAAAAATGTTTGACTGGGTCCATCATAATAAAAGGCAGAGGTTTTGAAAAAGAGTTTTTGAGATGAGGTTACAAAAAACAATTGAGAGTAAAAAGTAATGGAAAAGAAAAACTTAAACGTGGGAGAACTGTTTATCGTGCACATGCAGGAGAAATTAATCCGAAGAGGCAAGTGGAGGCAGCAGCTAATGGAAGAAGCAGAAAGCATCCTGCAAGCATGCTCCAGAAAGTGATAAGGCTACACAAAATCTGAAATATTCTGAGGTCTAAGTCAGCTGCGGTAGTTGTATCATTTGATGGTGTCCAGTTCAAGCACACATGATGGCTGGAAACATGGCATTCCAGGAGCCTCCCTCTCACTTCTGAAGGTAGATTTACAGTCAGTGAGAAAACAGTACTATGGTATGATATTTTTGTTGCTCCTTCAAGAGAAAATTTAAGAGTAATTATTCTTAGTTTTTTACCAGATCATGTGTAGGCTGTCTTCATTTCCAGTTACACGTGTGTTGGACTCCCAAATCCTTCCTGCCTTGAGACCTGAATATTTGGATAATACCTAAGAAATCTGCTTTTTCAAGAAAAAGGAGTTCTTTCTTTCTTGCAATGCCCTTTCTAACCAACAGCAACCATCAGAAAACACAAGAACCACAAAAACCGAAAACCAGAATGTTCTCCAAATGTGTTGTAGCCATTAAGACCCAACGTAATTTCCATTCAAAGGGCAAAAATTGTAATAGTATGTGGTGAGGGGTCGCTTGTTAACAAAGTAGTCATGAGTTTAAAAGAAATGTGACTGGTTTCACATTAGTGCAGACAAGAAAGATGGAAGCATTTAATTTTGCTCTCGAAGAACAGCTTTTGGTGGAACCAAACCGTTAGAGACGAGATGCCGTTTGGTGAGAGCGCAAGGCTGGCTGGCCAGGGCTCCTCATGGCTAGAGCAGATTCCCTTTCCCATTTTGCACCCAGGAGTGCTAAGAGAACACCACACCTTTCTCAGCACTGCAGCTGACTTTAAATGGCATTTGTGTTTTGAAGTTTAAGGAGAATGTCTTAGAGAGGAGAGAATTGTTTCTCTAAAGATGCCAGTGTGTTATTTCTTGTAGGTTTGGTGAATCACAACCGATACAACCTTTTCCTACACGAGCCACATTTTAAAAAGCAGTTGGTGAGCTTTCTTTTCCTCTAGCAGAAGAAATCAATTGTACCAGTATCATATACCCCCAGAGGCAGATTATCTGTGATTCTTTGTGGCATTTAGAAACAGGTTTAATTGAAAGGTCATTAGCCTCTGGATACAGAAATATGCAGCAAGATATCAGGCCGTAGACCTTTTTTTCCTGCTAACGTTTAATAGACCTGGAACCAGGCTAGTATGTTGGCACATATAATCTTGAATGCTACCTGATACTGGAAAGAATGGACAATTTATATGCTCGTAACTGTTTCCTATGAAGCTGCATTGGACTGAAACTTGAAGAACTTTATGGCTCCATATGTTTTCTATTTTAATCTAATGAAACAGTAAAAATAAAACTTTGAAAAAGAATGTGACACAATACAAGAGATATGCCTCAATATTTGCAAGGCTCAGTCTATTAAGAGATGTCTGCTAGGACTGGTTAGTGTTTAATAATAAATAATGGGGAGTTCCATTGGCAAAATGAAGTATACATGATTTACAGATTTTGTAGGGCAACTTTAAACTAAAAACATATTTCTTCTATTGCTTCTTTAGAACCTAAGCCACTAGCATGCTTAGTTCTCCAGATTAATCTG